>NW_013953183.1:109869-122979 GCF_001266775.1 Austrofundulus limnaeus
AGAAAGAAAGAAAGAAAGAAAGAAAGAAAGAAAGAAAGAAAGAAAAACAAATAGATGATGAACAGATGATGGATGGATGGATGGATGGATGGGTGGATGGATGGATGGATGGATGGATGGTTTAATATAAATCTAATGTTTTTGTATCAGATATCTTCTTCTGTGAATTTCATGTTTTGTTAAATTTAGTGGTCTTCTTGGTTTTGTCTCGAGAGACTTAATTTATTCCAAAAGTTGTTTACTGGTTTGGGGGAAATCTGAGGCATGGACATTTTAACACAAAAAACAAGTTTGTTTGCAGAAAAAAAATATTGTTAAGTATTTCTTCTTTGGTACTCCTGGAAGCATTTTCTCCTTCAAAGATATGAGACATTTAAGCATCTCTCCAGGGACATCTGCTTCCTACAGAAGATCTCATCTGGCTGAAGGTCAGATCAGCAGATGTGAGTCAGAGATGAGACTTGGGACATTTTTTCTGCAGCAGGAAGCTTAAAAACAACCTAAACTCAGTAGAACTCCCCTTGTTGTGGCTTTAGAGAGTTTCAGACGGACAAACATGAAGCTGATACAAACATATTGAAGAGCAGGTGCTGCTGGGATCAACTCCAGGAAACAACCAAAGATTTGTTTTTCTTCTCCAAAAAGATCTGACTTCTCACCAGGCCAAGGTTTAAAACAATTACAACCAAAACATAAACTAAAACCTCTAAATAACTTTTTATATAATTTCCAAATCTAATCAGATGAGTTTTTTTTAACCTGACAGTTTGGGTCAAATGGTTGTAACCATGGTGACATCCGTAGCTCCTCCCCCACCTCTCCGCTCTGATCGGCTGCTGTTCGTCGCATGCCTCACTCTGCCCTGACCACAAACCCATTTTAAAAGTTAATGGCCTGTGAAACGACCCACAGATGCATCCACCGCTCCCTCTGCCACCATCGCTGCCACCGCAGCCGGCAGCACCCGGAGGTGAAGGATGAGCCAGGTAATGAGAGCACCGCCGTCCTTCAGGAGCCACAAGAGCAGCTTCCAGCAGATCACAGAAAAACATCACACTTGGTGACAGTAAACCAACATCTAAAACAGAAACTGAAACTAGGTTTATTTCTGACCGTTATACAAGTTTAAGTGGTGGTGCAGAGGTTAGAGAAGGCGAGCCTGTCTGTAATGGGAAGGTCACTAAGTTCAACTCCACAGACCGACCAGCCCTACTCTGGACCCTTGAGCAAAGCCCTTAACCCCTCATTTGCTCCTCAAAAATGGCCACCCGCTGCTCCATGGCTGTGTCTCAACTCACAGGCTGGGTCCTCATGAGTGCGCATTTGTCGGCCGCATACATCACTGCCCCGTGCGGAGGACTGTCCCAATAGCCTGTATGCCACGGTTATTAATGACGCATTTCCAGTAAAATTCTTGCCACGCTCCTCCCTTCTACCCCCTGCTTACTGCCTATGTTTTTACCGTTAGCTCCAAGTACTAGTCCGTGAAAAAGTCACAAAAGTTAAAGCATCTGTGATCTACTGGTATAAAACGTGAGTTCTGTTGTGTGCCGTTGTGTCCACTAACCAGCAGTACGATCAAGTAGTTAGTTTTTATCCATTTTCCTTTTGATGAGGAGGTGACAGCTGTGGATCATAGCATTACAGGGAAAACTTATCTTTAAAAGCTCACGCTTGCGTTTGTAATAGGCATTTCTAACCTGAGGATATTCAAGAGTCAGCATCAGAAATGAGAAGACGGVGGTTMCAAAAGGGAAATGTACATTTATCCCCTTTTACTGCCAAGACCGGGAGAGGAAAGACCTCCTCCACACGACAGCTAGCAGGAAGCTAACACAGCAGCCGGTACAAAGGTAGGTGTGTGCATGTGCGCGTTTGTGTTATATGAAATGTTTTTATGCGACTTTGTCATGAGTTTTATGCAAAAGTAAAACCTTGTTAGAGTGTTTATTACAGCGTAGACTAAAGCCGAGTGACGAGCGCGCCACCCTCCCCCCGAGCACCGAGAGCAGCAGAACCTCCGCCTGATAATCATTACGTTTTCAGTTCACTAACGTCGGGGAAAACGATCCAAACCAAACAAGTAGCCCATCTATTTAAAGCCTAGACTCTGTTCTTTCCAACAATATAAGTGTSACAGCTCTACGTGAAAAATTCACGGAACAAGCAGCCAAAGAATAGTGAAAAGGGCTAAATTTTGGAACCATAAACACGAACGTCTTTCCTTTGTTTTTATGGCTTTAATCCACTTTGGAGTGATTTTTTTTCCACTTGGCTAGACCTGTACGTCTCCTGTGTTAATGTTGGTACATGTAATATGCTAATTCTGTACTGTGGAGATCATTAAGAGTCGTTGTCGGGTGAAAAATTCTTTAGCTAACACTGTGTTGACCGTGAACCGGAAGTGCTGGGAGTGGCATCCAGTGCTGGGCCGGATGTCCATGGCATATAGGCTATTGAGTAATCTCTGCAGTAGGTTTTGTCCTGTGGGACAAAATAAATTCCAAATAAATGCGATATCGGCCTGCCATAAAGTGAGCTTCTGCCCGCTGCTGCTGCGCTCAGCAGAGACCGACCGTAACAAGATGATTTATGACTGATCGAACATCCCCATCTTTTTATCATCTCTGTGGGCAACAATATATAAAAAGAGAAGTTTTTTCTCCGACAACTTGGGTGTGAAAAGCTCTGCGCGACATGCATCAGGAGGGTGAAGGAAATGATCCCGCGACAGGACAGCACGATGTAACTTTTCTACAGCGGGAGGGGGAAATTTGAGGATTTTTTCTCTATACGTGTTTTAAAATGCTATATTCATTTATTTTCAGAATATTTCGAATAAATGGCCCTATAAAAAACTAAAGAAATAGTTTACCTGCCCGAATATGGGTTTTACCTGCCCCGGGCAGTCGGGCAATAGGANGGTAGGTGTGTGCATGTGCGCGTTTGTGTTATATGAAATGTTTTTATGCGACTTTGTCATGAGTTTTATGCAAAAGTAAAACCTTGTTAGAGTGTATATTACAGCGTAGACTAAAGCCGAGTGACGAGTTCGCCACCCTCCCCCCGAGCACCGAGAGCAGCAGAACCTCCGCCTGATAATCATTACGTTTTCAGTTCACTAATGTCAGGGAAAATGATCCAAACCATACAAGTAGCCCATCGATTTAAAGCCTAGACTCTGTTCTTTCCAACAATATAAGTGTCACAGCTCTACGTGAAAAATTCACGGAACAAGCAGCCAAGGAATAGTGAAAAAGGCTAAATTATGGAACCATAAACACGAACGTCTTTCCTTTGTTTTTATGGCTTTAATCCACTTGGAGTGATTTTTTTCCACTTGGCTGGACCTGTACGTCTCCTGTGTTAATGTTGGTACATGTAATATGCTAATTCTGTACTGTGGAGATCATTAAGCGTCGTTGTCGGGTGAAAAATTCTTTAGCTAACACTGTGTTGACCGTGAACCGGAAGTGCTGGGAGTGGCATAAAGTGCTGGGCCGGATGTCCGTGGCATATAGGCTATTGAGTAAACTCTGCAGTAGGTTTTGTCCTGTGGGACAAAATAAATTCCAAATAAATGCGACATCGGCCTGCCATAAAGTGAGCTTCTGCCCGCTGCTGCTGCGCTCAGCAGAGACCGACCGTAACAAGATGATTTATGACTGATCGAACGTCCCCATCTTTTTATCATCTCTGTGGGCAACAATACATAAAAAGAGAAGTTTTTTCTCCGACAACTTGGGTGTGAAAAGCTCTGCGCGACATGCATCGGGAGGGTGAAGGAAATGATCCCGTGACACGACAGCACGATGTAACCTTTCTACAGCGGGAGGGGGAAATTTGAGGATTTTTTTCTCTGTGTACGTGTTTTAAAAAGCTATATTTCTTCATTTATTTTCAGAATATTTTGAATAAATGGCCCTATAAAAAACTAAAGAAATAGTTTACCTGCCCGAATATGGGTTTTACCTGCCCCGGGCAGTCGGGCAATAGGATTTGTCGAACCCTGCTCGCGGGAACCTGGTCGCACGCGGGGTCTGTGTTGGTGGTTCTTGCTGTAATCTATAAAAGTAATTATTGATAAGGTAACCATGCTGTGGTTTCACCTGTTGCATTTTCTTTTAAAGACAGAAAAAGTAGCTTGCAAAGCTATCACATCGGTGCAACGTGATTAAAAAAAGAGTTTTCATCACGCGTCTAATCACACACACGTCTTTCTATCTTTGTGAGGACCTCACACAGCAGTCAGCCTTGCGCCGCGTCATCCCCCCCAAGTTTGGTGAGAGGTGGATATGGAGGGATGCAAAAAATAGCTCTCGACTTGATTTGGCTTTATTTAAATAAAAAGGACTACATGCTGTGAAATTCTTGAAGGTGCGGGCTGTCTCGTAGGTGGGGGGCCCGCCCCCCTTGTATAATGGTAGGGGAAACTGCTAAAGTTACTGGATCGATAGGTTTATTACCACCACATCACTCCTGTTTGAAAAACACATGCTGCGCCAGAGTAGCTGGTCATTGGCAGGTTCAATGTGAAAACTAGATGAAACAGCATTTCAGATTATTATTATATCAGCTTTGATTGTACAACAACTTCAGAATCGATCCACACATGCTAACATGTAGCATCCATATTTACTTCTGTAAACAGCAAGCTGAATGTGACGTCACATCATCTTCTGCACAKGCGGGTTATATCAGTGTCGTGAAGAGTTCATGCTGTAGTCTAATTGAGGTCTCATTTAAAATATAATATGAAAGATCACACAAAAAAATCCGATTTGAGCAGAAAATCAAAATTGTGCATTAGGATCTGCAGTGTGAACAAAGCCTTAGCAATCAATGAAAACAATCCCCACCACCTCTGTGTATAAATGAACAGGAGGTGGAGAGGGTCAGTGACATCAAATTCCTAGGTCTCACCATCACCAGATATCTTAAATGGACCACCCAACTGGTGAGGCAAATGCAGCAGAGACTTTTCTTTCTGTATAAGGTTAGTAAGTTCAAGCTCCCCTCACAGCTCCTCATCAATAGGAGTATAGAAAGTGCTCTCTAACACAGTCTGGTTCTCCAGCTGAAAACAGAAGAGACTTAAGCCTCTTCTCCATTGTCAAGTCTCACTCTAACCACTTTATGTCTGTTTGGTTCTACTCAAGTGTATGTGCAACAAAGTGTCCCTCACTCTATGGGCACAACTGTGGGTAAATCGCACGCAGGGAGCTTTGCCCCTTGTTGCCTAAGGCTACATTCACACTGCAGGCAAATGCGACTCAAATCCAATTTTTTTTGCCCAATCTGACCCATATCAGATTTTTTTATGGCAGTCTGAACGCGACAAATCAGATTTTTTCAAATCCGACCCAGGCCATTTCAGTATGTGGTTTTAAATCAGATACATATCTGATGTTTTCAAAGCGACTGCAGTGTGAACGCTCATGTCACATTCCATCCGACTTTTTCATCAGTGAGGTGGGGGTGAAGCATCGATAAGACACTAACCTGCAACTCCATGTGTTTACAGCTCCAAAACACCAGTCCACTTGCTTCATATTTTTACTTTTGATTTTCCATGTAGATAGTATGATAATAACGATGTCCAGCCTCGGTCGCRGAGCTTATCTATCCTAAAGTTACTCAGTTGATACTTTATTTCCAGCTCGTTGTTTCGTTCAAAAAATAAAAAGCTTCACTGGAGCATCCCGGTCAGACGCAGGTTCAGATATAAACACTGAACTAAAAAAGCACGTCAGATAATTACTTAATCGGCTCTGATTAAACAACAACTTCCGATTTGATGTGCAAAAAGTAGCATCCATGCTAGCTCTGTAAACAAACAAGCCAGCTGAATGAGAATTCACGTCTTTTACTGCGCATGCGTGTCACGTCAGCGCTGTGGAACGTTCACACAGGGGTCTGATGCAGGTCACATTTAAAATGTAATGTGAACGTTCACACAAAAAGATAGGATTTAAAAAAAAAATCAGAAATGAGCATCAAGACTTGCAGTGTGAACGTAGCCTAATAAGTTTGGATTATACTTCAATACGACGTGAGACAGCGGGCCGGTGACAGCGATTTTTCATGACTTAGTATAAACTGGCTGAAGACACAGTGGACCATAAATTATCGTAATTCCTCCCTCTGCCCACAGCTCATATAAGTTTATAAACAACAATAATGATGATGGCTGGATACTGTTTTTTTATTTTCACTCAACAGTCAGTGTTGTGTTGTGTTTTCGCAGTGGAATTTTTTTTTTTTTTTGTGAACGGTGGTGATGGAAAAAAGATGTGAACATCAGCTACATCCTTTCATTCAATAGGACCAAACCAGCTTCTCCTCTAGCTCTTTTAATAACACGCTTCAAACAAAAAAAATCATTTTAAACAAAATAACACGCAGAAGAAAGAGCTGCTCGGAGCAATGCAGCAGCAGCAATGAAGAGCTGGACCGCTGTGCTTCTCCTCATAAACAAATACATCCACAAAGTTCTAACCAATCACACTCTCCGAGCCACTAGGGCTGTGTATTGGCAAGAATTTGGCGATACGATACATATCATGACAGAGGGGTCACGATACGATATATCCCGATAAATTGCGATACTATAAGCAAGGCGATATATTGCGATATATTGCGATTTTTTTGTCCAAAATTTCTATTAAATAAAAACCTCTTACAGGGAAAAAAAGGAAAAACCAAAATTCATTCTCAGAAAATTCTAATATTACAGACATACTTTTGATACATTTAGCTGTGTTCTGCTTTGTATGTATTTTATTTTATTTGTTTCATATTTCTTATTTCATCCATGTTTTCAATTATTAGACTAAATTTGCCAATAAATAGTTTGAAAATATATTTTTTGCAGCTTTTAGTTTTTAATATTAATTTACAATATGGTCACCCAGCACTTAACAATAGCCTCTACCTCAAGAGGTAGAGGATACAAATGGCTGGCTCACTGCTGCCGACTAGTGGTCAGAGGCTGAACTACAACATAAAAATGAATGGCTAGCAGGAAAGTTGACATTTTAAACCTTAATAAAAAAATTGATACAGGGCTTTAGAATATTGATACAGTATCGGGAAATGAAATATCGCGATATTTCAGTGTATCGATATTTTCTTACACCCCTACGAGCCACAAGGTCCACATCGCAGAGTTCTGACAGGGAGCAATGTACACGACAGCTGTCACCGGGGGAGAGCAGAGGGAGAGCAGAAATTTAGATACAAAGCGCATAAAACCACATCTGTGGAGATTAAAATTTCGCCCACTTTATAAAGATCACATAGTGGATTGTTGGAGCACAACTTTCCAGCCTGGACTTGGTCTATGCAAGCCAAAGAAAAAAGTTGGCATAATTTTTTAAGACCCCACTCATTCAGGACGCACTGCATTTGTCTGTTTGGACCTTTAAATTCTCAAACTCCCTATGCCCCAAATCTTCCATGAAGTCACCACTTGCCCCAACAGGACATTGTAGGTGAATGGTTTAAATCTGTGGATATGTGTAAAACATAAACAAACAAAAAAATGAATGAATAAATGAATACCCTACATAGACAATACATTTAATGTTCAAAGAGATAAACTGTTTAAGTTTTTGCAAATATTCAATCATTTTGAATTTGAAGCCTGCAACACATTCCACAAAAGCTTGGACAGGAGAATGTTTACCACCGTGTTACATCACCTTTCCTTTTAACACTCCAATTTTTGGGAAATGAGGACACAAAATGCGGAAACTTTGTAGGTGGAATTCTTTGCTAGTCTTGCCTGATGTGCAACTTCAGTTGCTCAAGTGTCCAGGGTCTCCATTGTCATATTTTGCACTTCAAAATGCACTTTACATTTTCAATGGGAGACATGTCTTGGCTGTAGGTAGGTCAGTCTAGCACCTGCACTCTTTTTCTTTAGAATGCAAAAAGGCCAATGAGCCCAGAATCTGATTCTTTCAGTTATTAAATAGAACCTCCCACCCTCCTTATCAAACCCCCACCTCTGTATGCCAATGAAAGTTCTGTTACTTCCAGATGGGAAGCGGCGATTGTTGCAACAGGATAAATGGCTGGCTGGCTGGGTAGATGGGACAGATTTTATCTGGGGGTTAAAAATCACAAACAACAGCAAAACCAATTTGCCTAAACTGTTTTCTTTTAATTTAATATGTACCTTGATCTCATAAAACTTAATGTTTCTTACTCTTGCCACAAGTCCAATAGAGTTAAAAAATCACAGTAAAGTGTATCCTTCTAGAGTTAAATAATTGTAATGAACAGGGAGTAAAAAAATCAACATCAGAAAATGAACCCAAACAGCCAGAGCTTTGGAATAATTCCAATGGAGAAAATTAGATTTGATCTCTCCATCTCATTAAGGATTTACTGATGAGTGAAGAAACAAAACAATAAAAAGTCTTACCTGTACAGCTCTCTGGTCTTTGCCCAGCTCAGTAACATCTGTGTCAATCTCTTTGGTCACATATTTGAATGGATCACCCACGTAGCCAGACAAGTTGATGATGCCCTTCTTTAGGCCTGACTGCTGGTTCTTGCTACAACCAGGTCCTTCATCTAGGTCATTCTGGATGTTGGAGTCTGTCTTTTCATTTCCACAGCTGTTGTTGGCTTTGGTGGTTTGATTGCCACTGTTAATCTCTGGGGTCATATTTGCATTGACCCTGTTAAAACCTCCGTTAGTATGTGAAAGTTTCTGGCAGGCTGGACCTGGAGTAAAATCATTTTCAAATGAAGGGACCTCCAGATTTCTACTTGCACATGATGTGGGGGTCTTTGAGAGGATACTTTCCCTAGTGGGACTACTAAGGTTACCTTTTCCAAATGCAGGACCTCTCAGATTGGCATTTTTCCACATAGCTTTACAGTTTTCACCAGTAACTTGGAGACTGTTGGCAGTGGAACCTGAACCCTCTAGATTACCATTTCCACAAGTTGAACAACTGAAAAATCCTGGGTCATTAGTTGACATCCTTAAATTAAGATTTCTGAAACATGGTCCATCAGCACTTCTGTTTGGACTGTTACATGTCGGGTCTCTGGGGTCGATGCTGGCAGATAACGGAAGAGGTATGGACTTCACAACTCCTCCAACTAGAACTTTAGGATTAAAACTCCCGCAGGGTGAGTCCTGAGGGCTGAAATCTGTACATGCTACTGCCTTACTGCTCCGTAATGGATATTCTGAAGGTGGACTGGCCCCATAAGATGGACTCTTCGGACTTGAGACTGTATACTTCACTCCTATATTGTTGTTAACGTCACTGGAACTACTTTCAAGGCCAGTGAGCACTAATGAGCTCCTCATTTTAGAAGGGCTTTGATGAGGTTTGGCATGTTCAGTGGCTGAAGTGTCTTGTTTAATTTCAACAGCACCATTTCCACCACAAGTCAAGTCACCAGAGGTTCTTATTCTATAGTTTCTGGTAAATTGCCATGGAGAAGTTCGGGCACATTGCATTGTCTGCTCCTCTGGGATGTTTGAGAATGGACCCAGAGGGTCCTCTGAGACCTCTTCCTTTGTAAGAGAAACATGGGTCTGTGAACTCAGTGTCTGTTCTGCACTTTGGCTCAGGCAAAGGGTTTTTGGAGGCCACAGGCCTTTGTTTTGGTTACTTCCATTGATGCCTTGCAAACCTTCTATAGGAGAACAGAGATTATTGCAAATATCTTCATCTTCATCGTCTTCATCACGAACTAGGTCGATGCAGATTATATTTTCTCGAACAACAGGACTGTTTTTATCTGATACATTTAATGTTCGGTTTAAGAGTTTATCTCTGCCATCGGAGTGGTTAACATCATCCTCTTCCTGGCTCCTGAAAGGTTCCTGGTTTTTAGACCCGCTCTCTTGTTGTGTGCTTTTAAGACTAGGAAAAGCTGACACTGACGTTACAGTCATTTTGTCAGAACTTTGATATGGATGTCCTCCATACAAGAAGCCATGTTTTGCTGTGATGTGTGATGGGTAAAATTTGCTATGGCCAAGTAACAGTGAATGTGGATACATGGGACCCTTACTTGGTATTGATATTTGCTGAACACACATATTCTGTGCAGCTGAGTAAGGGATGTAATGGTTACTGTAACCTAAACCAGGAGGGAGGTAAGAGCCTCCATAGATTTGTCTGGAGGKGTTTTCTATACAAGACTGTTGAGACTCTGGAGAACAAGATCGGTTCTCTGGTGCTTCAGGTTTAGAAGGAGTTTTACTCGGTTTTCCAGAAGAAGCTTCCTCTTTGCTGCTTGATTTTCCAGACTCAGCAGGACAAATCTGGGGCTGTTCAATTTTTGATTTTGGTAGATTTGCTGAAAGTTGTCCACTTGAGGTAGGACTGCAGATATTGGTTGACTGACCTATTGCAGATCCATTTGAGCCTTGGGGCTTCTGCTGACAATGARTACTGTCTACTTTACTTCTAGTTGCAGTTTGCAAGAAAATGTTATGATTTGATGTAATTGGACATAAAGCTACCCCCACAGAAGGTGCAGTGCAGATTGTGTCATTATTTGAAATCTTGGCTGATACGTTAAAGGGTGCAGATCGTCCCTCTTTGAGGTGCTTGTCTTGATTGAGTAACAGCTTGTAATCAGATGGTGGTAAATACCCCAACTTG
Source organism: Austrofundulus limnaeus (assembly GCF_001266775.1). NCBI lineage: Eukaryota > Metazoa > Chordata > Actinopteri > Cyprinodontiformes > Rivulidae > Austrofundulus > Austrofundulus limnaeus. The sequence goes on from NW_013953183.1 coordinate 120,513, forward strand.
GTCAGTGCCTCAACTTTGGATGGGAATTCATTAAACTCTTTGGCAGAGTCTGTTTTCTCTGCTGCATTTTTGGTCCCCTTCTGAGGTAAGTTTCTGTCCGGTGAAGTATTTAAAGAAGCTTCTGCATTACGACTGTCTGAACTGGCATCTTTGGTTTTGTTGCTGCCTGAGTGCATGGAAGAGCTGTGCTGAGAGTTCATGTAGAAGGGATGAGACACTGAAGGTGAGACTGAAGATGAGGTGACACTCTTGTAAAGAGGTTTCTGAAGGTCTACAGGGTTACTGCTGGGGGACTGCAGTGGGGGAACTGAGCATGGAGGCTGGGAAGTTGAAGCAGAGTTGACATGAGCACCACTGCTGAGAGTATTCTTGCTAGAACTTTGGTGACATGTCTTTTCTCCACTGCTGCCAACACGTTGTTGCTCAGTATGGTTTCCAGCCCGGGGTTCTTGGTGAATCTTAGTATTGGAACTGAAGGTGGAATTTTCTTGATGTAATTGCGGTCCATRGCCTTGCAAAGCCTGGTCCTGGCTGTGGGGCAGGGGTGAAAGGACAGCAGGAGTGGGATTGGCTGAGGACATCCTGATCTGAGGACCCAGTGAGGAGGCAATATGGGCTGGAGCGTAAGGAGGAAGATAAAACAGTCTTTCGTTACATGRTACAGGACTTCCAGTGGCACACAAAGATTGATATAACAACTGCTGCTGCTGGATGAAGGACGATGGCTGTGACAAGAAGGAGGCCTTGTATGCCATGTCCAGGAAGGGGTACATTGTAGCATCTCCATAAGGACTGATCCAGGGCACTCTTACAAAATTACTAGTGCCATTCAAGCCCAGTTCTGACTGTTTGTCAACTGATACAATGTGACTGTTCAATCCTAGACCATTACCATCAGCAGCAGGAATAAGCAGAGGTTTCTGCATGCCTGGAGGTAGATTTTTAAAAAGTTCAACACAACCATTTACAGTTTTCTGGCCTTCCAGAAGGGATCCATCGGGTTTGTACAGGAGGTCATAACCAAGTCGGACTGCAGTGTCAGGTTCTTGGGGTTTTTGTGCAGACAGAGGATGGATGCCGGGGTAGAAGATACCCCCAGGGAAGCGGAGATTTTCTCCTACCAAAGAGTTTTGATCGATGCTGAAAGCTGCTAGTGGATTCATTCTGTGAGTTGGGCTGGCATCCACCTGGAACATGAAAAGTCAAAATAAKTTTTGCAGTCTTACAACCAATAAAGGATTGTTTATCAACCAGATAAATTCTCAGTTATTCTCTTTGGCTTAAACCTAGTAAAAAGGTCCAAATAAAAACTCTAACAAACTCTAAAAAAATGTTGGCCAAGAYAATTCATTGCAGAATGGGACCCAATTTGGTGGAAAAGGGTTTTATGTCCGATGACCCTAAAGCCATAATAATTCTGATTAATTTCACTTATTTTTAAAAATTATCTTAACAAACAATGGTTTAATTGGTGGAGGAAATTATGAAAGTTCACTTCAGCTGTGGTAAAAATTCGAAGCAGGAATAAGTGGTTGGTGCTGTAATGTAGTACAATTCATTAAGGTTACCAAACTAAAGAAGTGAAGATGACTTATTATTACTTACTATTTATATAAACAACAATTGCTGTTGACCAAAAAMAGTAATGTGCTAGTATTTATGTTGACTTGAAGAAAGCTTTTGACACCACTGACCACAGTATTCTTCTTGAAATATTGAACAATCATGGCATTAGAGGACCAGCACTGCAGTGGGTATCTAGCTATTTAAAGGATAGGAAACAATTTGTACAAACATAAATAATATAAGATCTGAATTGGGTACTATCACATGTGGAGTGCTTCAGGGTTCTGTACTTGGACAAAAGTTATTTATTTTATGCATAAATGTTTTGTGTTATTGTGTCAGGGTTGTTTAAACGTGTTTTATTTGCAGATGACGCTACAATCTTTTGTTTTGGTAATAATATAGAACAGATGTTGGAGATGATGCAGACAGAAATTGTTAAAATACAAACTTGGTTTAAACTCAAATTATTGTTAAATTTAGATAAGACTAATTACATGACATTCTGTAATAGAAAGAGAAATATTGATGTTCCGTTTAGAGTCGATGGTGTTGAGATCTGTAGAGTCAGTGAGGTAAAGTTTTTGGATGTCATCACTGATGAAAAGCTGATATAGAAATCTCACATAAATCATTTAAGAACAAAAATAGCCAAATCCATTGCAGTATTGAACAAAGTATCTTGTATAATGCAATAATTGTTCGACACTTAATCGACTGCATTGATGTTTGGGGAAAAGCATGCAAAATAATTACAAATCCTATTTTTGTTTTATAAAAAAGAGCCGTAAGAATTAGTTCAAGGAAGCTAAAGGAAAAAAATTTGTATAGGTCCTCTGGACGGGTTCTTCTTTAATGAAACGTTTCGTCTCTCTTCCAAGAGACTTCTTCAGTCTGAGAG
>NW_013953183.1:125595-127669 GCF_001266775.1 Austrofundulus limnaeus
ACATTACAAGGAAGCATTACAGTCAGCCATTAAATATATTACTTTATCAGTTGAAGTTATTGAAGTTCTATGATTTGGTTGATTATAGTATTTTATCAGTTATGTATAGGGTTCATAAAAAACATTACCTTCAAACCAATTTTTTAAGAGTTGTTACAATCTCAAGGGGATAGAAATATTTGTTAAACCTAAATTTAGAAACAGTTTGAAGGAACGGACTACTTCAGTCCAGGGTATGAGATTATGGAATAATCTGGAGGATGACATTAAAAATGCCAGATCAATGTAAATGACATATGTAAATGTATAATGTAAGAATTGTTGTTCAAGGAGTTAAACCTTTGTTGTTTTACTTTTCTATTTTTATTAGCTTAAACACTATTTTTGATTGAATTTATTTACTTGAGAAAAAGGGGCAAATATAAGATTTTTTCTTCTTCTGCTACCTTTCATTGCATTTATGATTTGTATTTTTATTGTACATTGAATTTATGTTGTATTTAAAGAAATGAATAAACTTAAAACAAAAATAACTAAAAAATAAAATAATAAATAAATAAATATACCTGTAAATATTTTTTGTTTGTTTTTGTCCCAACTGAAGCATCGTCCTACAATTTAAAGGGGCAATATTATGTATAATCAACTTTTTTGAGCTTTATACCATGTTATAATGGTATCCTCTCATCAAAAACATGCCCAGAGTCTTGCTTTGAATCATTCATGCATGTTTGAGAAATCCTGTAGTGTCCTGAGGTAGCCAGGAAGGAGAGCAAAATGACCAGTTGGGACTAGAACTGCCTTTTGAGATCAGCTCCTCCTCTGGGCTGCATTTCAAAGCCAAGCTTCCTCATCACAGAGCACATCCTGAAGTGGTATTTCTCACCATTTTGCTGACCCAAAAAGTTGGGAATTACCATGGCAAACAGTAATTCAGCAGATTTTGGGTCCAAAAAGATGGGAATCAATGTTGCATCCAGTGACAGAAAAGTTTGGGTCCGTGTCTTCAATGTTACCCAGCATTCTTTTATTTTTTTCTGTATTCCCATCAAAGTCACCCCCATAGAGTCGGTAAAATTAGAGATTTCATGTGTCTCTAATCAGACYTTTGATGTTTAGAAGGATTAGRTCTGAGGAGATTTAAAGCCATAAAAACAGGAAGAACAAACAAGGTGAGATTTGAATTTCAAGTTTCACAAAAAATCGGAGATACTGTTCAAAATAAGAGTCTGCCTTTGTCATAGATACTGTATGTTGTTTTTCTTTTTCTTTTTACAAAGGAAGTCCTAAATTCCTGTTAGGCCTTAGAGAAAAAAGTTGTTGGATATTGAAGCTGCGTTGGAACTCGTCCACATTTCTGCATAAATTAGTTGTATTTAACTTTTTATTGATCATTTCGCAAAAAAAAATTTAAATGTTTAAATGTTATGTTCTGTGAGATTGCTTTTATTCATCAGGGACAAATTTTTTTAGAGAATCTTGAAAAAAATAGGACACGTGATTTATTTTTTTCCATCATGGAAAACAAGAAATTATTTCATTTTGTTGTCTCTTTGTCTGTATTCCAGAATGACATTCGATGTCGGGAGCTACTCCTTCCCTCTCTCTCCTCAGATCCAGAAAACAGAGAATGATGAAGGAGAGGAAGCATTGCAGAGAATCGGGAAGCACCCCAATTGAATTTCCCGTCACACAGTGCCGTGACAACTCTCTGATTGGCTTTCAGCCACAGGGTCATTAGGAAATTATCCAGACAGCTGGGTGGTTACCTGAGAGGAGGAGGATGTTCTTCCATCTTTTTGGCTTTTTAAGACACAATGAAGAGAAAATTACTGAGACTGAAAGGTTCAGCTGAAGGAAAATTAATCTCTGACTTCAAGATAGCCCGAGAGCAGCAACAAATGATTTCAACTGTAATTTCAACCAAGTAATTTATGTCTTAATTTTATTTAAAAAAAATACTATCTAATAAAGCAAAAAATCCCCAAAATCAACCTTAAAAAACAGCCAGTTTCATATGGAGGTAAATTTGTGTTTTTATTATTCAATCAAACAAAAAGCATCTTCAATCAAA
>NW_013953183.1:129202-133285 GCF_001266775.1 Austrofundulus limnaeus
GAGTTTTCTCTTGAATCAAGAGGGTCTTCTCATAAAATGAAGGATTTTTTATAATCTCCTGAATTAAAACTCAGAAGCACATAAGACATATTTTAACAATTTATTTTGCAGCTGTATTAAATAATGACTGAAAAAAATGTGTATTTCTCCTACATGAAACATAACAGAAATTTAATAGGTTGCTGAATGAGGAAAATAAATTAAAATAATATTTTTAGATGTACAACTATTATTAATTTATTATAATTAGACTTTATTTACATTTAACATTTATTTTTTCTCTAGTTCTTTACTTTTTGTTTCATTCTTGTTGGTTCTGTTTGACTAAAACATTGTTGGACCCTAGGGCTGCCACAAACAATTATTTTTATAATCGATTAATCACCAATTATTTTTTCGATTAGTCGACTAATCGGATCATACGTTAATTGAATTTAAAAAACATAGAGCTTATCATGCCAGAGTGCAGCTGCTATAACCATCGTTAGATTTTAGCTATATGCTAACTAAAACTCGTTGCAGCCCTACATTGCACCCAATCCAGGGATAGAGCAATCCGACATCTGCATTTCCACTAGTCAACAAATATCACTGATAAGCAATAAAAACATCCAAAATTAATTGTAAAAAAAATACATAGCTACATTTAACTAATGTAATCACACCCACGTCCACCCCACCCTTCAACTCCCCCAAACCAGAAACAAACTCTACAACCGATTACCGTACCCAGTGCAATTCAGTGATTGCAACATTGAGTAGATTTAAGATAATTTTTAAGATTATTCCGAAAACTAATAAAAGAACTACAGATTTTTACATGATCGGGAGCAGCATTCCACTGAGCGATGGCTTTAACTGAAAAAGCTGCTTGTCCAAAGGCTGATCGTCGAGCAGGAACTTCACAGTTCTGCCTGGATGTTCTGGTTAATTGCAAAGAAACAGATGAACGATAATAAACTAATTTTTGCAGACAGATTGGTGCTAAACCGTTTAAAATTTTACATACTGTTTCCATATTTAAGAAATCTCTAAAATTCTCAAAAGAAAACAAGTTATATTTCTACACAATCTGACAATGATGGTGTCTTAAGGGCTTGTTGTCCAATATTTTGAGGGCTTGTTTGTAACAAGACTCTACGGGTTTTATTACTGACACATTGGCTTGTCCCCAACATGAAATACAATATGAAATTTGTGAAAAAAAATGAGTGCATGCATGAATATCTTGGCCGTTTCCAATGACAAACAAGATATAACGTGTCTAAAACTGACCAAATTATTTCTAACAGTTTGTTTCATTTTTTAAATATGTTTCTTGTAGTTGAGGTTAGAATCCAAAAAAACTCTAAGATACTTAGACACAGTCACAGTATGACTTTGTTTAACCTTGATGTAAATGTTTAAATTTGAGGTGTCCAGTTTAGTCTTAGAGAAAAACATACTTTTTGTTTTGTTTACATTTAAAGTCAGACAGGATTGATTTAACCAGTCAACCACTCTCTCCAAAGTTTTGGTTAATTTCACAGCCGCATGCTGAGCCATTTTGGCATGCATGTACAAAACAGTGTTGTCCGCATATAACTGGACTTCTACATTATGACAAAACTTTGGAAGGTCATTGATGTAAAGACTAAAATGCAGGAGTCCAAACACAGATCCTTGTGGTACATCCATTGTGCATTTTAGGAAACTGGAGTGTACATCTTTGATTTCAACACATTGCATTCTGTTACATAGATATGATGCCAACCAAGAAAGTGTTTTAGATGAGAAATTAAATTTTGATAATTTGGAGAGGATAACATTGTGATTAACTGTATCAAAAGCTTTATGCAAGTCTAAGAAAACAGCACCAACAACTCCACCTTTATCAAGTTGTAGTCGTAGCAACTTTTCACTTCAGGTGAAAAGTTTTCTATCAGATATTCTCTGAAATTAAAGGTTGTTGTAAAAACTGCACAACTACACATCCTAAGTTAAAGGGGCAATATTATGTGTTTCTCAGGCATATATTTAAATTCTATATCATAATACGGGGGGGGGGGRGGCGCTAGTTTGGCATCTGAAAATACATTCCCTCAAAAGGTATTTTGAATCTGAAAAGGGCCTCACAGACTGAGAAGTAGTGTTTAGTGTTAGGAGCTCAGCAGACAGTTTCACTTTCAGTTTCTCCAGTTGTTTGCTTTTTTGCTGCCGAGAGCCAACAGGAGTCATGAGCGGGGTGTGTGGGGTGTGCTCTGTGATGAGGAAGTTCAGCTTGGAGACACAGCCCAGAGGAGGAGCTGGTCCCAAAAGGCGGTTCTAGTCCCAACCAGTCATTTTTGCTCCCCTGCCTGGCTGCCTCAGGACACTACAGGATTTTTCAAACATGCTTGAATGAGTCAAAGCAAGACTCTGGGCATGTTTTTGATGAGAGGATAACCTTACAACATGAAATAAAACTCAAAAAAGGTTGATTTTGCATTATATAGCCCCTATAACATCATATATTAATTTCCGTGATAATTGTGTGTCAAACAAAAACTGTTAAAATATTTCCAAACAACAAACCTTGGGATGCTAAACAATTGAACATCTGTTTAAATGAAAGAAAGGCTGCTTTTTGCTAAGGTAACAATGAACTGACACAGGAAAAAAGGAAACAATTAAGGCAGAGTATTTTCAAGGCAAAAATTGTATATAAAAATAAGATGGAGTAAATACTTTGGTGGTAATATAAAACAGGCATGGGAGGGGCTAAACAATCTAATGGGGAAATCTGGGAAAAAAGCTGAAGGACTTGCAGCTCATAAACAATGTTCTGCTGAAGAGTTAAACAACTTCTTCTGTAGGTTTGATGTGGTAGATGATAGTGTGGAATGTGATAATATTTGTAAACATCTCCCTTCGGGATTGCCACAATTCATTACAGAAGATGCTGTTGTCAAAAGTCTTATTAAAATGAAGCCAAATAAAGCCACTGGCCCAGATGGCCTGAAAGCACGTTTACTTAAAGATTGTGCCTCACAGTTAAAACGTGTTTTTACAAGGTTGTTTAGTTTACTTTTAACTACAGGTGTGCCTGCATCGTGGAAATTTTCTGTAAATAGGCCCATACCAAAAAACACAGGTGCAAACAGGCCTGAAGATTTTAGACCAATAGCCATCATCTCCACATTGTGCAAAACAATGGAGAGAGTTTTAGTGAACCTTCTATCCACCAAAGTCACTAATATGTTAGATCCACTTCAGTTTGCTTATAAAAGTGATAGAAGTACTGAAGATGCAGTGTTAGTCCTGCTTGACTCTGTCTCAAAACAGCTGGAGATCACTAAGGGCTATGCTAGAGTCTTGTTTATAGACTTTAGTGCAGCTTTTAATTCTATWAAGTTGCATCTTTTTCTGCAAAGGATGACTGATCTTAATATAGACAAGAGCCTGATTCAGTGGATCAGAGACTTTTTGTCTTTGCCGTCCCCAAAGAGTCTATGCTAATTGCGGTTTGTCCAGAGTGTGTACTATAAGCACTTGCTGCCCACAAGGAAGTGTTCTCTCTTCTTTGCTCTTTTCATTATTTACAAATGAATTTGCGTTAAAAAATAACACCTTTAAATTGATCATATATGCAGACGATTATTAGTTCACCTATTGAGGAAAAATGATTCTTCCAGTGAGATTCCCTACCTTGCATACATAAAAGTCTAAAAGTCATAAAAGTTTTAAACCAGAGAGACAGCCAGGCTCTACTCTCCACCCTGGCAGCAGCTATGTGGTTCGGCTTGGTTCATTCGGCCTCGGTCCAGTGACCGCACACAGTCACGCTGTTTCAGAACCTCCTCTCTGGTCCGGTCGGTAGTTCTAAGCGGGCAGAAGCGAGGACAGCACGCTTACGGTTTTGACATCAGCAGAATGCTGCCCGTGGATTAGCTCTGGGATTGATGGACAGAAGAAAGGAGAGCGCAGCTTGTTTTGGATACGAGTGCAACATGACGAGAGCAGTGCTAAAAACTGCTCTCTGCAGGAGTGAAAAGGTTTTTATATGGTTCTATATGTTTTATAGATCTTTTATGTTCCAAATAAAGTTAGTTTCAGTACATGATT
>NW_013953183.1:138291-148580 GCF_001266775.1 Austrofundulus limnaeus
ATTCTATTCTATTCTATTCTATTCTATTCTATTCTAAGTGTACAAACTCTCTTCACAACTTTTGCATATTTATTATTCCCAGACTTTAATATGCTAGAAAACCTGTTTGCAATTAAACGGAACAAGAAGAATGAAGTTCCTGGGTTAAGAGCTTTATTTCTGTCTGTCGTAGAAACCTAAAAAGAGATAAAACTACAGGTGGGGTACCTCACCATGCTGTGAGCTGTCTTCCTCTGGGTTCTGGAGCCTCTGTGACACCAATCAGCCCATCATTTCTGCAGACAGAGAGAAACAATTGCAAACAAACAGATCAGAACCAAACAACACTGAGGTTTCTGGATGTTTTTTTATTCCACATGATCTGCACTTCCAAAAGAAACCAAGAAGTACAACCTAATTTAACCAAGTTGTGTAGAAAAAATTCAAGGATTCTTATAAACCTATATTTTATTGACAACGAAATATTGGAATGGAAGAAAATTTGGGCTGGGGTTCATCAGTTGAAGTAAACCTATGTCTGAGAATTAGGGGTGTGCATAAATATCGATTCACATAGAATCTAGATTCTCATTTACTATGATTCAAAATCAATTTAAAATGTCCCAAAATAGATTCTAAAAAAAAAAAAAAAACATCCGCTGAAGTCTCCGCTGTAGTTGTGGTGAAGTCTTGCGTAATTACAAAATTACGTGAGATCTTAAATTCACCAAAATGTTGAATAAATTTGGAACTACCGTACACCTCTGCCAGTTGCACAGTAACGTATCTTGTGTGATTGTGTTGAAAATAATACTTTTAGGTTTAAGCCAGTAATTCATGACATACTTTAATGACCTAGGTTTTCATGACATGCTGTTCATCAGTGATTATAGCCAGAACAAGATCTGCTAACAACAATCATTCTTTGATATCACTTGTGTTTATCTTTRTTTTCACTTGACCTAGCATTTCCTTATGATGAAATCTTGCACTATTAAACACTATTATGTCAATAAGATGATATAATAGTGTTTGTTAAACTGATATGAACTGAGTTTTGAGTTCTGAATAATAATAATATTACTTGGATCTTTGGGGTGAACCAATGTTTGCCAAAATGTGTTTTGGTGTTTGAAAGCCACTGGGACGTCATTTTTAGAGAATAAACGTCTCAGCATGTCTTTTTTTTTTGATGGCCTCCCTTCTCCCCTTATAGCCATCCTCTCCACACCATTATTATGAACTTTTTTTTATAATAGAAGAAAAAGAAGGAGAAAGAAAAAAGTGAAATGTAATGAGAAAGAGTGAAAAATAGATTAGAAGATATGTAAAATATATGTTGAGAAAACACAAGACAGCACACCGGACTTCTTGGCTCCACACCTTTTTTTTCTTTTTTTTTTAAGTCAAGAGAAAATAGAGACAGAGAGAAAAACAGAGAGAGAAGTAATTAGAAAGATAGAAAGACTGAAATAGCGATTAGAACTATATTAAATATACACCAACAAAACACAGGACCACACACCCAACATCTGTCCGCTCACCGTTTTTAGAGAATAAACGTCTCAGCATGTCTTAAACGCAAGCAACTAGTGGTGGATGCTGGTCTTTTAAGGAGGGGAAGCTCAATTTCGGGGACCTAGCTCACTAGCTAGGACTGGTGCGAGGCTAGTGTGAAGTGTGTCCACCTGTGAGTGTTTTGTGATGGTGGAGGAGCTCAGCAGCACCCGCTGGACAGAAACTGCAATAGAAGTCAGTCTCCAAACACAAGCAGCTACAAAAAAAAAAAAGAAAAAAACCCACCAGAAATAGAAGCTTGATTTGTTGCTAGTTGCTAAGAGGATTAGGAAAGTCTCCGGTTTAACTCAGAACAGAATGAAAATTAAAAAATGCTCCCATGGATGTTTACACCAAAAGATCGTTGATTCCCTCATTTCGCTGTCAATCAAAAAAGGGATTCAGCCTCAGAYAGATCATCCAATCATCATGCAGAAGCTGAGCATCCCAGCCAGCCGAGGCCCGCCCACTGCCCCATAGACGCCCAGAGATGCTGAGCATCCGATTGGCGGTACAAAGTCCAGCATTTATCCAATGACTCGTCTCGTTTTGCTGCACTGTTTGCTTGGCTATTGAACTCTGTGGACACTGTTTAAAGCACTGTGAAGCTGCGGGAATGAGTGAGAGGAAAGCTGCGTCGTTACCAGTGATAAGAAGCTGATTATGAACAAAAGTTGAGTGCATTGTAACCAGTGGCGGATGCTGGTCTTTCAAGGAGGGTAAGCTCAATTTGGGCCTACATCATAAAATGTGTCTGTTTATTTATACWGTATGTAAATTCTACCCACCGTTCCTTTTTAAGAAAATGGTCTGTGACCCTGTTGCACCAACAAGGCGTCTTTTCCAGGGACTTGACTAGGATCCTCTCAATGGCCAGCAGAGCTAAGCTGCTTAAACRTCCTTGGCCCATGGTGTTGTGGGTGTAAGACTTGAGCCGCTTTAAACAGGAGAAGCTCCTCTCTACACCTGCAGATGTAGCTCCAATCGTTGCCACTAATGAAAATAGTTTGTACACCTAAGGCATTGCACTATCCAACTCCATCTCTTTCAGAAACAGTAAGAAATCACATAGCTTTCCCCTATTGCCCTGCAAGTCCTGGTTTGAATGTGGGACTTGAAGTTCAGACCTCCGTCTCCCTGAATCAAAGAACTGGCCAAAACATTTCAGGACACTCTGAAATGCCTCCCCTGGAAACACTTGTCTCATCTCATCAAATTTCCCTGGATTGACCAATTCCAAGAAGTGCAGACTTTCCAAATTTGCAAAACGCCAAGGTAGTAGCTGCTCTGCGAGATTGTCTAGGATAGCCATGTTCTGTAGCTCTCCTTGGGATCCTGTATTTTTGACAGACGGCATTTTTTCATGGACTCAGTTTGTGGGTCTGATGTGAGTTCTGCTGCTTTGGCATAAACAGCTTGGAAAGCTTCCTCTGACCTCTTCTCTTTGACAAAAGCAAGGAGAGACTCAATTCTTTTCTTGCAGTACAGAACATCCATAGCTCTCTGCTGGACAATGTCAAACACCACATCAGTCTCAGAGAAGATTTGTTCATATGTGTACAACATGAACACAAACTCAAAATCCTCCAGTTTCATCAGAAAGCCTTTGGCACAGTCTAATGTGTCATCATCCATGGACTTATCTGCAATGATCATCTCAAAAGTTTGCAGGAGGGCATCATAATTGTTTGCCACGGTGCTCACTATCCGTGGTGTGAAATTCCACAGAGTAGGAGCATTTCTGGGCAACCTTGAGCAGCCTACAGACTCAAGAAAAGACATCCTTTTTTGTAGATTTTGAGAAAAATGYGTCAAACCCAGAGACTGATGCAAAAACTATTCTGCACTCAGATACACATTTAGCCCCCTGAGACAGAACCAGATTCAGTCTGTGTGCATAACAATGCACAAACATTTCACTGGGAGAGACTGTTTTAACTTTGGCCTGCAAACCATTGAGAGCTGAAGCCATGACAGCAGCCCCATCATAGGTTTGCGCCACAAGTTTCTCCCTGAAATTGTAGCCCTGCATGTTCTCATTCAAGACTTCAAAGACAGACTGAGCATCTCTTCCCCCAGAAATATCAAAAAATCCAACAAAGCGCTCCTGAATTTTACCTGYCCTATCCAGATAGCGAACAATGACAGAGAGTTGAGCATGGCAAGCTATATCAGTTGTTTCATCCACCTGCCATGCAAAAAAGGGAGCAGCCTGGATTTCATCCTTGWTCTCATCAGAAACAGTGGCTGAAGTTGTAGAGATCAAGTCATTTTGGATTGCATGGGACATCCCAGAAAACACAGCTGATGACTGGAATTGTGTGGCCAGGACAGAGTCATATTTAGCTAATGTTTCATTAAACTCCCTATAATTCACCTTGTTGGATGATTCAACACTCTCATCATGCCCCCTAAATGACAGCTCCTGATGGCCAAGCAAAGAAGTCACATCAATAAGGTGGTTTAGGAAAGTTCTGTTTTGTTTAACTGCTTCATTATGTTTTGCCACTTGAATGCGAGCGCCTTCATTAATTGCATGCTCAACCCTGACTCTGCCCAGGCAACTTAACCTTGCACATGCACTCACATGTTCAATTCTTTTTTTCATGTCGTTATGCCCTGTCAAAGTTGGTAGGGCTGCAACAACAAATCAATAAAATTGATAAAAAATTGATTATTAAAAGCGTTGGCAACGAATTTCATTTTCAGTTTGTTGTTTCACGGGATTTATGGGTCCCTCGCCGTGTCGCGGAGCCGATTACGTCACCCGCAGAGCATTCTCAATGACCGCAGTTAGTTACCAAGAAAGAAAAAGCTCTACCTGTAAAGAGCCGCCCTCTCTGACTCTCGAGTGAAAAGCAGAGACTAAGAACTTTAAACCAGTTTTTAAATCGTGTTGTTAGACCAAGTAGATCTTAAGATATGATAAAAAGTATATGCCACATTAATTCTTTTTAAAAGACGTCTGATTTGATGTGTGCCGCGTTGCGAGGAGGAAGTGCGTGCGGGGGAGGAGGGAGACCTAAATCTACCGTTTCGTCCTCCTCTCGGGCCAAAAGTACAAACTTTCCAGTTGTTTCTGACTGAGGCCCAAAGTTATTTGTTGAGCAGCAAAAAGTTTGAGGACAAAGGAAAAAAAAGACGCGATCGAGCAGCAGGTCTGCAGGGAGGGGTGGGGGGCTGCTTCAGAACCGGTTACTGGGTCAGAACAATGTTTTAGTCAGACAGAACCAACAAGAATGAAACAAAAAGTAAAGAATTAGAGAAAAAATAAATGTTAAATGTAAATAAATTCTAATTATAATAAATTAATTATAGTTTTACATCTAAAAATGATATTTTATTATTTTAATCTATTTTCCTCATTCAGCAACCTATTAAATTTCTGTTTTGTTTCATGTAGGAGAAATACACATTTTTTCAGTGAGTATTTCATACAGCTGGCAAAATAAATTGTTAAAATATGTATTATGTGCGTCTGTTTTTTAATTCAGGAGTTTATAAAAAAATCCTTCATTTTATGGGAAGACCCTCTTAATTCAAGAGAAAACTTCGTTCCTTTTTTAAAATGGCTGCTTATTAATTAATTGTTAATCAATCTATAAGATAAATCCACTTCAGATTAATTCATTATCAATAACTTGCATCCTTAAGGAGTTAACTTAATTTATATCTACTCATATTCATATAATTAAGCATTTTAATGATTTGGCCGATTAATCGATTAATTGAAAAAATAATCAACCGATTAATCGATTATTAAAATAATTGTTAGTTGCAGCCCTAGAAGTTGGACAGATCCCCAAAACCCACTTTTGACCTGAAAACACATCCCTGAGATGGTTTCATCAAGAGGCATGGCCAACAGTACATTTTATTTGTTACAGCACTTCCAGTCACTTTGTCGTACCAGGACAGCTGAAAAGACCTGTTACTTTTCCCCACCTTTTGCACCAAATTAATCTGAGGAGTTGATCTGCCCTGCTGTTTAACTCTGTTTTTCTTTGTAAGGAAGACTATCAAATGGCTTCGCCAAAATCCGGTCCACAACATTCAAACTTTCTGCCATTTTCTGCAGCTTGCTACCTAGCTAGCTTGCTAGCTGGGACTGGCGCGAGGCTAGTGTGAAGTGTGTCTGCCTGTGAGTGCTTTGTGACGGTGACAATGGAGGGGCTCAGCAACACCTGCAGAAACTGTGATAGACATCAGAAAGAGTGATAGAAGTCAATCTCTAAACACAAGCAGATATAATAAAACCCACCAGAAATAAAAACTCGATTTGTTGCTAGTCATTTTTAACAAAGAAAATGCCGCTAAGAGGATTAGGAAAGTCTCCGGTTCAACTCTGAACAGAATGAAAGTTCAAAAAATGTTCCCACGGGATTTTACACTAAAAGATCGCTGATTCGCTCGTTTCGCTGTCATTCAATAAGGGATTCAGCCTCAGAGAGATCATCCAATCATCATGCAAAAGCTGAGCGTCCGAGCCAGCCGGGACCAGCCCACTGTCCCATAGACCCCCAGAGACACTGAGCATCCGATGGGCGGAACAAGGCCAGCATTTATCCAATGACTGGTCTTGTTTCGCTGCACTCTTAGCTTCACTATTGAACTCAGTGGAAGCTCAGCATCTGCATTGCTCACTGTGAAGCTGCAGGAATGAGTGAGAGGAAAGTCGCGTCATCACCAGTGATAAAAAGCTGATTCTGAACAAAAGTTGAGCGCGTTGTACCGCATATTTAGTCAGTGACATGTACACACAACAGTTTATATTTGATGACTTATATTTTTACATTTTAGGGGAAGCTGAGCTTCCCTTGCAGTCTTAAGAGCAATCACCTCTGATTGTAATGCATATTTAGTCAATGGCATGTACACACAACAGCATACATTTGATCACTTATTTTTTTGATATTTTAGAGGAAGCTGGGCTTCCCTTGCAGTCTTAGAGCAATCGCCTTTGCCCGCAACATATGACGACTGGTTTGGGTCCGGGTTTGGGGTATTCATTTTCACCTGGTGGTTGGCTGGAATCTGTCATGTTTAGACAAAGGAATGAAATCAGGTCCGAACGGAGGATGAAGTTATAAGTAAAAAAGATTTATTAACAAACAAAACTAAAGAGCTGGCAGGCAGCTAAAATAAAAATAAAAAACTAAAAGGTGGAAACATACTCCCTGCGAACTGCCGACGTCAGCACGGGTTGTCGCAGTTTATTGACGAAAATTACGTCACCGGGCTTCGCAGCATCGTGTAGACAGCCCCTTTTGGCACAAGCCCCAGGCAGAACTTTTTGACCCCCATTCCTTGTCGACGGTAATGTGTGATTGGTCTGAACTGAAAGCACTCGGATGGACACAGCAGAAGAAWAAAACAAAAACTTGCTTCTGACTAGAGCAGACTGTTTTGAGCAGTTTTAAAGATAGACAAACCGAGAAAAACTCATGCGTGTGTGTGCTGACAGTGCTATGCGCAGCATTTACTTCAACCACTCAGTAAAAAAAAAAAGGAAAAAAAATGACTCGCTCCCCGAGCCGACCAGGAAGCAGAGTAGTCAAACCGTGAAAAACTCATGAATGGAGATAAACAGACATAACAGATAAACAGGCACGGAGGAATCTGAAACTGTGGAGTTTTTTTTTAATCAGGACAGATGTGGATAAAAATCCGTCGGGTGAGTGTTTTCTTTCTGCATTGCTGTTGAGGGGAGAAATTCCATGCAGTGACGCATGGTTCAGCGGGAGGGAGGGCTTCCCCCGAGGTCGGAGCAGTGTGCAGGAACTATAGTATATGTATAGTATATGTATTGGATGGAGATTAAACAGAAGTTGTGCACAGAGGAATCTGACTGATAAAAACCGTGGAGCTTTAACCAGGACAGATGTGGATAAATACGTCGGGTGAGTGACAAATCTGACTTTTTTTTCTGCATTATCGGCTGTTGCGGGGGAACTCCATGCAGTGACGTATGTTTCAGGGAGGGGGGTTTCCCGAATTCGGGGGGTGTCGTAGGGACTATGAAAGGTCTTTGCGAAAAYGACTGCCTAAGAACCACGTGAACGCGCGTCGACCCATCGGCGTCGGAGCGAGTATGTTCCCAACATAAGGGACAAGGAGGACAACAAGACAGACGGTAATACCATAAAATGAACCAGCGAAGAATGAACCAAAGAGAAGAGTATGGTATTTAAGCAGACAGAGGGAGGGAGAAAATGAACAACTGAAGGGGACCAATTAGATAATGACTGACAGGTTTGTGATGACTGAGAAGCAACTGACATAGAAACAGACTGAGGAGAAATGATGAGTAATGTCGCAGGGAAAACACAAGTGGGAAAACACAGACAAGACACAATCCCAACAGTACCTCCCCTTCAACRAATCATCACCAGACGATAAACAGACAAGCACGGGTGGGAGATGGGGGATACAAAACAAAAAGACAGGACGGAGGGCACGAGACAAAAGACAAAAAAGGAAACACAAAAACAAAAAGACACAGTAAAACAAAACCAAAAACCGTCAGGAAAAAAATCTGGGAGAAAAAACAAAAACAAACCAAAAAAAAAAAATCACAGAGATGGCCCTAGGCACATCTAAAGTGTCCAGAAATTTCAGGTGGGCGCCCAGGGACCCAACAAAGATGAGGAAGGGGCTCCAGAGGGCGACCATGGACTTGACCGCAGCGAAGTCAGAGCTCTGGAGGGTGGCCGTGGACTCGCCGCAGTGGAGGGAAGACAAGAGGGAAAACACAGACAAAAAACAATCCCAACAGAATCCTGTTTCGGTTTCTTGTCTGCTTTCAAGAAAACCCAGTTCCAAAGATAATTAAAGTTGACCATGATAATAGTTAAGTTATTTTCTTTTTTCGTTTGTTTTTAAATACCAATTTTAAAATAAAACCTTTTAGAAATCTAACCATAATACCGTGAAACTTTTGCCCAAGGTTATCATGCCTTCATAATTTCATACCATCCCATGCCTATTTGACATTATGCTGCAAGTCATTGTTCATTTGGAAGACATATTTTCTGCCCAAGCTTTAACCTCCTGGCTGATGTCTTGAGATGTTGCTTTAGTATTTCTACATATTGTTCTTTCCTTGTGATACCAACTATTTTGTGAAGTGCATCAGTCGTTGCCTCCAATGTCCGCAAGACATTGTCGTCCATCTTTTTACGGCATTCTAAGTATTTTCATAGCTGACTTCGTCCTTTTACACAGGGAAAATGTTTGGGGAACTCTCTTGCTTCAGCCATCATACAACCTSCACTCCCCAGAGCTGCCGAGTGGRGCACAGACAGCTCTGCRGGGGTGCATGTGGGAGGGGTCGCCAGGGGAATATCTGCAGCTGCACAGACCGGAGGAAAAATAAAAAACGTGTTTACCGTAAGCAGTGTTTTTCAACCCTGGTCCTCAAGGCACACTGCCCTGCAAGTTTTAGAGGTCYCCCTGCATTGGCACACCTGATTCACGTGTTCAGTCCATCAAAAGCCTGCTAATTAGTTACCAAATGAAATCAGCTCTGTTGAAGCAGGGAAACATCTAAAACATGCAGGGCAGTGTGCCTTCAGGACCAGGGTTGAAAAACACTGCCGTAGGAACRGTAYGACAGAAAATTTTTSTGGTTTTGAAACCTTGACTTTTTCATTTCACGGTATACCATGAAACCGATATTCGGCCAATGCATTCAAGGATATCAAAGTCAATGATTTGGAGTGGCCATCACACAGCCCTAATTCAATTCAATTCAATTCAAAAATACTTTCCCCAGAGGGAAATTGGGTAATTATAATCTCAAGCCTATTGAAAATTTATGGGCAAAGCAGAAAACGCAAGCGCGAGCAAGGCAGTCAACAAACCTGGCTCAGTTACACCAGTTCTAGCATGGTCCTTGACTTCCTCTGCAGTTCCGCTCAATTCTAGTTTCCCTTCACTGCTCCGTCTGGGACGTATCCCATAGACAAGGATTTCTTCAGGTGAATTTTCATCTGGGCCAATCGAAGAACAGAAYGTCGATTTTCTGCGCAGTCTGCTTGTAGTTTATTTTACCTGGACCAATCAGCAAACAGAAGGTGGAGTTTTGAACAGCGATGATTTTCTGCACAGTGTCTGCTAGTTAGTTTAGCATAYRGCAGTGGAGGAAGTAAATKAATTCAGTCCGTGTTGATAAGGCTTCTAAATTATAATAAATTTGTCTGACAAAGCAGCAGCTCTCATTTACAGTCGTTTCGTTTGGCTCGGTACTTTTCTCCTCTCAGTAGGRTTGTTTACAGTGCACACGATTTCCGGTTAGCTTCTTAGCTTAGCCTCCTTCACAGTGGAGCTGGCACACATACGTTGCRGCCAACCGATCTAATCATTTTAAACTCCAGCAGAGGCCGTGCCTCCAGCAAGAATTGCTTCTCTATAGCCGGGAGTCCACACCCTTGTATGAAGCAAAGTGAAGGACAGGGTCTGGTTTTCACCAGACTATAACAGTTCTGTCAGGAGGCAAAAATTCCTGCCAACCACAAGTTTATGGAAGGATATCCAAAATGTTTGAACCAAGTCATTAGTTTAAGGGCAATGGGCCTCATGCAAGAACTGTTCGTACGCACAGATTTGTTCTTAAGTTGTGCGTACGAGTGATTTAGGAGAATTTGTGGCATTCACCAATGTTTTCGTTTTCGTTTTATTTTTTTTTCAGATACGAACAAAATTCACGAGTGGTCCAGACCTGTCGTATATTTTACGAGCAGTCAGTCTGCTGT
>NW_013953183.1:150528-153410 GCF_001266775.1 Austrofundulus limnaeus
CTACCTGTCAATATGATTCTAGATAAGATTAGCAGAAAAGAGCCAACAGCCCTTCTTGCTGCTAAAACACCTCGTAAAATTTTGGTGAAATAAATAAAATTAATAATAAAAACCTGAAAATGACTAAAAGAGAACTCTGTGATTTTAGAGGGGAAATTAAGGTGAAAATGAGACACYTCTGTGTTATAATCTGGGGCATWTYWATTTATATATGGGATATCTGCTCAAAGCCGAGCAGATATCTCCMGAGGTTTCAAACAAACTGGCCTGCYGATGGTCCACCCATAATCATGCCCASAGAGTGAGCGACACACTGAGATGGAGACACACAAGCCCCTTCTCCATYAGCACAGCTCTACTCTGTGGTTTMGGTCCATTTGGTTTTGTTTSGTTCTGCTCAGAATGTGTGKATGTCTCCATRATAGGTCATATTTACACCTGATAGTCTGGTAGACTCGGTTCGATTGGGGACCAAAATTGCAAAATTTGTTTACATTTTCAGTTGGTGCGGTTCATATTCACACTGCACTTTGTCAAACGAACTAAACCCTGTAAACAACCTGTTCCTCCCKTCGCCTGTTGGAGTGCTGCACCAAGAACTAGCAAAGGAATCAACATGAAAACCTCAGAAGAAGACATGGCGCACAACGTACTTCTTCACAAAATGTAAAAAAATATGGAGTGAGCGGAAGATGAGGCAGAACAGTACTTTTTCACAAACAAAGCAGCTGAGACGGCTCAATGTGAGGCGGTGAACATCGASAAGGAGCGCATCCAACTTCACAGCAGCATGTCCACCTTATAAAGACATTGTGAATGGTATTTACAGTATTTGAGTAACTTTACAAAAGTTATTACTCAGAAGGTCCTGCATTGTCCGCTTCCAGCTTTTGGAGTGGCCTCTGTCTGGTCCGCTTGGCGTTCACACATGCAGTCGAACCTCACCAGAGTTTGCTTCAACTGAACCGAAACCTAGGTTTTCAGGTGGACCAGAGTTCGCTTTTCTCGTCCAAATCAGAGTTTGATTGCACATATTCAGACCTCCCCAAATGAACCAGATTTTCCAGGAAAACAAACTAGAGTTTAATTAAAGCGAACTCTACAGGGCTTGGGTTGAATACACCCAAAAGCCCAATCTCTACAGAGTCATTGGTACGCAGCTCGTCTCGGTCTCGGCCGAKTACGTCTCCTTTAGGTTCCAAGCGTGCTCAACTACACACAGCTGTTTCAGAACCTCCTCTCCAATGGTTCTAAGTGGGTAGAAGRGAGTACAGCGCACTTACGATTTTGATGTCAGCAGAATTCTGCCTGTGTATTAGCTCTGGGATTGACTGACAGAGGGAAGGTGTTACTTGTGCAAACTTCCTCCTGGAGAGAGCCGCTTTTGTGTTGGAATACGAGCCGAGGCGAGATACGACATAATGAAAGCAGTGCTGAAATCATCTAACCTTTTTGGTGATCTTGAGAAAGGCAGAACTTGTAAACACTTCCTGGAGAGAGGTGGAGGAGATGAAGCTGAGCAGATAGCGAGGAGGTTTCCAAAAAACTGGCCGCCCACGGTTACACAAGCACTTATAAACTGCATCGCAAAAAATAAATAAATAAATAAATAAACAAATACATAAATAAATAAAAAGTGAAATTTGAACGATAAAACCACAATGGCTTTTTTTAACACAACAGTTGAAGCCTCTGACGGTTCGCCCATAATCACACCCACATAGTGAGGGACACACTAAAGTGGAGATGCATGCACACCGAGCAGAACCGACCCGACTTGGATAGAGTAGAAGTGAGTTCACGGAGAAGGGGCTTTAGTGTGTCCCTCTCTCTGTGTAGACGTCCACAGCAGATTCAGCTGTTGTGGTTTTACAGTACAAACTTTATTTTTTATTTTTATGTTGCGGTGCTGTTTATAAGTGCTTGTGTAACCGTGGGGGGCCAGTTTGTTTGAAACCTCCCGTGATATCTGCTCGGCTTTGACTCCTTCACCTTTCTCCAGGAAGTGTTTGCAAGTTCTGCCTTTCTCAAGATCGCCAAATAGTTTAGATGGTTTTATCACTGCGTTTGCCATGRAGTTTTATCGRGCACTCATATTCCAAAATGAAAGCSGCTCTCTCCAGGAGGAAGTAACGCCTTTTCTCGGTCATTCAATCCCAGAGCTAATCCACAGGCAGCAGTCCTCTGACGTCAAAATGGTAAGRCTGCTGTACTRGCTTCTACRCGCTTAGAACAACTGTGGAGGAGGTTCTGAAGCTGCACGATTGTAACCTAAATGGAGATATGTACATTTGGCCGAGGCCGAACCGAGCCGAACCGCTTACAGGCAAAGCAGTGGAGAAGGGGCTACACACACKTGAACAGAACCGAACCGAATAGAGTAGAGCCATGCTCACAACGGAGGAGCATTTCACACCTGGGTCATCCCAGCAACTTTGTTTGATTAGGCTGGAAATATKAAAAAAATTGACACCTTCCTTTGATTTGGTTAAACTTTCATGCTAAACTTTGGAAATTAGACAAAACCACCTGGACAACAATTTCAACCACTAACTACTGGCAATATAGGAAAAAGGTATTTTTATAACAGACGGGTGTGGGATCGTCTCTACCCTGCCCYGCTGAGGCACACTCCTTACCAATCAGAACAGTCATGGAGTCAAAGGCTGCGTTCACACTGCAGGCAAATGCGACTCAAATCTGATTTTTTTGACCCATCTGACCCATATACGATTATTTTATGACAGTCTGAACGCGACAAATCCAATTTTTTCAAATCCGACCCAGGCTGTTTCAGTATGAGGTTTTACATCGGATATACAGGTGCTGGTCATAAAATTAGAATATCATGAAAAAGTAGATTTATTTCAGTAATTCCATTT
>NW_013953183.1:153624-156974 GCF_001266775.1 Austrofundulus limnaeus
ATCGGAACTGAGCATTAAGACCTGCAGTGTGAATGTAGCCAAAGGTTCTCCATGCTGTCTCCTGTCCACACAAAACTGCCGAAGTTCTTTTACCATTTTTAATGTTTTATTTATTTATTTTGTTTATTTATTTATTTATTTATTATCACTTTTAATGAAGTAGATGTAATATTAGCTGTATTTTCATACAGTGTTGGCCAGCATCTGAAGTCAGTGATCTCCGAGCAGCTACTTTATATAAACAAACACACCCACAAAGTTCTGACAAATTAACCAAATAGTTCTGGGATTCTAACTGGGGCAATGTACAAGCCAAGGTCTCAGGAGGTGGTAAGAGTGGCTAACTACACAATTTCCATCAAGCACCAAGGTAAGCGAGACACGTGAATGGGCCTTTTCATTGAGTATAAATTGGGCTTTTGCATGTTACCTCTTGTGGTAATAAGCACAAAACATTGTCTTGTCAATACAAAACAAGCGTTTGGTCCAAATCATCCTTCTTCTAACCAAAATAATTCCAGATAATTAACTATGCTTTTCTTTTTGGCACCAAGTCTTTGTTTTCAGTGATTTTCTCCTGTTCGCCGTTGCTCACTTTCAATGTTGTTATGTAGGTATATGCCTGGGGTGAGCTGAGCGAGACCTGCTAGGATGATACTGAAGTGGCCAAATGCAACAACCATTTGAAACACTGAGTGACTGGACTGGAGTCCTTCGTATACCCCCTTAAGTGAAAGAGGCCCCATGACTGCAGCGACACACTAACTGAAGCAACTTCATTTGGCCCATTTGTTGAATTTTATCTAGGGGAAACCCTGGATAACACATTAGGGTTGGGCAATATTAGCAAAAAAAAGTTAATTACGATTAATTGGGGTATTTAGTCAATAACGATTAATTTGATGATTAATCCCCTGGACACCCTCATGTCCTAGTCACATGACCAATTTAGTGGGAAAGATTTGCTCTTCATAATAATCAGTATCAAACTGTGTCAAAATCACAGACTTCAGGCTATAAATCAAATATTTAAATTGTGTTGATAGATAAATAAATTACAGAACTTTTTTTAAATGTTCATCATATTAGAAGCGGAGAGGAGTACCCAGCAGACTCTCCCTGGTGGTATTAATCGTATTAATCGTCAAGCGCCAAAAAATAATCAGTTAATGTTTTTCTGACGATTAATTGCACACGATACGATTATCCCCAACCCTATAACACATTGATTTAATTTGCCTCCAACATTGCAGGACTTGCAATGAGACTATTGCGCACATGTAAATTGCGATGCTCAGTGTACGTGCAGCTCTAGTTCATACTTCACAAGATGTCAGACAGCAGATCAGTGATTGCGTCATTTTGGACATCTTTTACTTTCTGAGGTTTTGTACTCATGTAGAAGACGTGGGGGGTGAAGCATCATAATCTTTCACACAGCACTTCTAATGTAGCACCCATAGCTAAGCATATAAACAGCAACAGTGACAATGTATCAGATGTTTAAAGAGAGGCTTGTGTTGTTGAATAAATTGTTGGAGAAAATTTGTTTTTTCTTGCTTACTGCAAAAATGGAAAGAAGACACAAACATTGGTTGCATGTTATATCTTGATAAATTTACAATCAGCTATTGGGAGCGGACCATTTTCAGCAAAATTAAAACTCAATTCAAAAATACTTTGTTCATCCCAGAGGGAAATCAGGTTAAAAAAAGACACACAGAAGAACACACAGCTACAAATGAACAAACACACCCACAAAGTTCTGACCAATCACACAATGCAAGCTGCATAGGTTTGTAGGACAGAGTTCTGACTGGGTGTCAGCAGGTGACAACAGACCAAAGTTAAGCAATTTTCATCACACAAGACTATAAGCAAGATGTGAGAATGAAAGTATAACCCCGGATTTATACTACATGCGTCTCCGCTCCACTGCACTGCGGTGCGCAGGTCACAGCTGTTCGTTTGTGTCTCAATTTATACAAACCCCGCCCCGCTCTGGTACGACAGAGTGTGTGAAGGAAGGCGATTGCGCGATAAATTCAGTGATAAATGTGGAAGTCGCAGCAAAAAATAATTAATTCTGTCAAAGACGAACTCCAAACACAGCTGAAAACAACGATATAAAGACTTTTGGTATCTATGTTGAAACTGTCTCGCTGTCATCTTTCTGAAACCTCTTATTTCAAAATAAAATCCACGTGTATCGTGTGTGCACACATATGCTTCATGCTACGTTTCCATCTGCTTCCCAAACAGAACGATACATTCTAAAAGCATTTGTGTAGAAATATTCCCATATATTTATTAATATAGCTGGGGTTTCGACATTATTCCAACAAATTATTTTGCTGAATAGTGTCTTATTTTGAAAATACGTATGTTGTGCTCATTCCTCTTCCTGTTGGTGCGATGAAATCTTTAAATATTGACTCCGGCGCCGCTCCAGCATCCAGAAATAGGATCGGATCTAATTTAGCCAGATTGCCATCCGCTCACCGCTGCACACCGCTGCCGTGCGCAGCAGTGTAAACACTCTCATTGATTAGAATGGGTGTGTATTTGCTGCTGAGGTCAGACCGGAGCGGAGCGGAGCCGGAACGCATGTAGTGTAAACTAGGGGTAAATCAGCCTTTAGGCTGAAATAAAAATGTGTCCATTTACCAAGTGATTTATGTTCCAGTCTTTACCTATAAGAGCTGCACTAGGGAAAAGTCCTCAAGGACACCATCTAAAGGAGAACTTACTGGGATGAAACCTTAAGGTGGACCCAAAACTCTCAGGAGAGATCAGATCTCACAGTTGGTTTAGGAACACCTCAGAGATCATGAGCTGGAGGAGGAAGACCGGCAGGTGTTACCTCAGACCTCGTCTGTTACCTCAGACCTCGTCTGAGTCAAGCAGAAAAAGAAAAAAATACACTCTCAGCCCTGTCCAGCACATCTAATGAAGAGGCACGGTAGTGGAAGAATCATAATGATAGGAGTTTTTCTTTTTGTCCATTTCTGAGACTGAGACACTGCTGCCAGATGGTTGGAAAGAATGTCCTCAAATTGCTGTTTAATCAAAACAAGCTCAAGAATAAGAGGAAAGAGCACCTGTGTCTCCATGGTTACATATTTAAAGTGTTTACCTACATCTGTCAATAGTCAAAATGGTTATCATCAGAAATCTAAATCATATGTTTTAGAAATCAACAGTGCAGGTTTGTAATATTTTATTTATCTGATCAACCTTTTTTTTTTTAGAAAATTTATACAAAATATTATTAAATGTATAGCAAACATAAAACCTGAACATGATTTGTAAAACCAAAAATAGTTATAAAAAGTTGTATGGTATAACAT
>NW_013953183.1:158898-160306 GCF_001266775.1 Austrofundulus limnaeus
ATATTACAAAACTACAGATTAGTGACATTTTATTTAGAAAATAATACAAAATTATTTCAAATTGAAAATTGATTCAGTTTTTTTTATCATTAACAAKAATTTGTTAAATAAAAAGTTTATTTTGTGTTAAATGAATGGGAGTGCATTAATACTGACACATAATTAACTTTGAATTACCTAAATGTCTTTCTAAACAGAAATGAATAAAACGTGAATTCAAATAGGCTTTAATGAAATTTTTTTAATTAAACTGACCTTCTTCTTCTGTGGTGTTAATAAATCCCTTAAGTTCAGCGTTGAAATTCATCCTAATCGATCCGCTGCGTGCACGCGCTCAGCACGCACGGCTCGTGAACCCGTCCACGTGAACACAAAGAAAGGAAGGTGCTGATGAGTTCACCTGAGCATGCTCGTGTGAGCGCGTGCGCAGCACAGAACCACATTCAAACGATCCGAGGTCCAAAACATSAGAAAAACACGAAGAAGAAGAAAAGTAGAAGCTTCCTTCAGAGCGCAGTTCTGTCCTCCTCCTGTTCGTCTGCTCCTCCGTCCTCCTCTTCAGTCCTCCCTCTCCTCCACGCGGACCCCCTCTCTGTTCTGTAGCCGCTAACGCGCTCCAGGATCAAATTTCACCAAATTATGAATTGCATTTCCGGTTCTGGCCTTTCAAAATAAAACCAATTTGGCACAAATTGGGCAAATTTAAAATAAGATATTTATTGCAGATACTAATTTTCAGCAGAAATATTTATTACCTTCAATAAGGAGGTTGTGTTTCCTGTAACCTCTGATTATTTGTTTGAGGCACAAGATTACAGAAAAAACATATTGATGGATTTTCATGAAATTTTAGGGAATCGTCAAAAAGAACTGAATAAATTTTCGTGATGATCTGGCAACATCTGCCAGAGCTGCAGCTCACCTTTTGTCACAAACACAATCTGAAACCTAAAACAGAACACAGAGTCAAAGGCTTATTTGTACTGATGATGTCATACAGGAACATGTGGTCCTCACTCACTTAAAGGACATCACAAACCAGACCCACTTCAGTCCCCATACTGTCATAACAGAGTACGCACTTTCTCCATCTCACCATAAAACACCTTGAACATCAAAGGACATATGCAAGGATCCTGTTTTTGGACTACAACTCCACCTTAAATGCCATCCCAGGACAGCTCAATAACAAAACTGTCCCAGCTAAACAAGCCAACCCCCATCTCCCAGTGGATCACCAGCTCCCTCATTGGTAGAGAGCAGCAGGTGAGGCTCGGGAAGCTCACCTCAGACACCCAAATCACCAATACAGGTTCCCATTGTGTACTCTCCCCATTGCTCTTCTCTTTTTTATTATTTATTATTTTTCATTTGGAAATGTATCCATTTCATTAAAAAACAACTATAT
>NW_013953183.1:161156-162400 GCF_001266775.1 Austrofundulus limnaeus
ACATTAAATACACATTCAAATCTTAACATGATAAAGTATTTACAAAATGTAAGGCTTAATAAATGTATTAAGTATTTAGAGGAAAATGCATTTATTTGAAAAATCATAATGAAAAAATATTCAAATATATTGTTTAAAACAACATAAAAATCTTGAACACCAGAATTAAAATCTTAATTGCAGCCTCATCATTTTCTTTTTCTAAAAACGTTCTGTTCCTTTTTCCTTGAAATGGCAGTTCTCATCAAATTGTTGGTCTACTTGATTTTTGGAAGCAAAATCAGCCAAACTGTCATAAATCTGACCTCCAACCTCATTTGAAGAATTCAAAGTCTCTGTGAACATCTGCAGGAGCTCTGCAGACCCTCTCAGSTCAGACCTGGTCAGACAGATGTGAGGACCATGGAGCAGGATCAGCTGGTGGCTTTCATCATCWGTTACTGAACCACTGCATGCGAAGAGTAAAATCAGTTCAAGTTTTCATTACTTCTGTGCACAAAATTCAGTTCTCCAAGAAAGGCATCTTCTCACACAGGTGGGGGGTCTGGGTTTCTCCCCCAGGAAATTTTGATGAAATTAGATCCTGTTTCCTGCATTCTGGAATATTTTAACAGGTTGCTAAYCATATTAAAGTAAACACTTGATTTCATGACTATTTAGTATGAATGTTTGAATCATCGTGGTACAGTATATTATGTCTGTGTTTCTATTGTGTTGAGGTAACAAACGGTTTAAGGCAATCAGTTTCCTCAAATGAATTGAGTAGCTAGAAGTTGTGACAACTAGAATGTTATAATTTCATTAGAGAAATAAAACTGAGTAACATAAGCTGAATTGGATCATCTTTAAAGGAGACCAATTATGGGTCCTAGAATTTTTTATGGTATGTCTGTGGGCTATCCAGACCATGTTCATTAAGTTTAATGCACAAAATAATTCTCAGATAATAAAATTTCCCATTTTCTAGTTCTGCCTGCTCTGACTTCTGTTCAGAAGAGCTGTTTATGTTAATGAGCTCTGTTGGTAACGCCCTCCAAAAATCTGTTAACATTAATTCCGCCCTCCAAAGCCAGCGTTTACGTGAGAGACCCAGAGGCAGAGTCGTGGTCGCAGCTTCTTTCTTTTTTTTTCTCCCCCTCCTCTGCTCTGCTCTCACTCTGCATGCTGTTACCAGAGCAGGGAGCAGCAGTGGTCAAAATACCTCAGAAACTCAAACAAATAGGCTTTAACAAGGCTTTAATAAG
>NW_013953183.1:163451-165785 GCF_001266775.1 Austrofundulus limnaeus
GCCAAGCAGTGCTGACAACAACATGTTTAAAAATAAGAATATTAATAATTTTACCCAATAAATAGATGTAATTATGATAATCATCTAAATTTACTGATGGATGTATTCATAACCAAAACTAACATAACATCGTGCAACCTACAGATAAAAATACTAATTAGTTCGTAAAAGATTATTTAATAAGCAGCTTTTCAAAAATATCAGATCGTTATTAAGTAATTTTAACTCATAAACCAAGCCTCACCCTTTCTTCTTGTTTTTCAATTTGGGAGGGGGGGGGTGTTGCTCGCATTGAACGTTAGTTTCATCCACCCGTTGCTGTGAAGGTGGCTGCGTCAGAACCAGCAGCATTTTATGGGGTAAAAGAATAAGTGGCTGTGTAGCAGCAGCCTGACCCGACAGAACACCGTCCATTCTTATCCTCCAGAGCTCACAGTCAGCCAGCTCTGCACCCCTCTGTGATCCACGTGTTCACCTGGCACCACGTTCTCATGGTGCGTTTAAAGACAGCTCGGAAAAATGCGTTACCGCATCTTAATAGCAGATTAAATAGTTGTAAAGGTAAGAAAAAAAAGTGCGGGGGACAGATCTCCATCTGTTTCTGCTCTCCTGTCACTCATGCTTGGCTCTCTGCTCATATCACGCCCCATCATTCAGTGCCTCAGTAATCAGCCTCATCTGCTTCACCTGTTTACTCCCCTATTTAGGCTCCAAGCCCACACTCACTCTTTGCCAGATTATTGAACGGTTGGCCCAGAAGATGTCCAGTGCTTTATCCATGCGCCTGATCTCTCGTTTTTGACCCACGGCCTGCGTCTCGACCTTCGCCTCCTGCCTGTTCCTTGCCTGATTCTAACGCTGACTCTGATCCCTGGCTACCAACAGTTTCTGTTTTCTGGACCCCACAACTTGGATTGTGATTTGGATTGGTTACTGGCTCTCTGATCTCCCAGCTCTGACCTTGGACCGATCACTGGATTTCCTAACCCCGCTTGCTCCTCCACTTGGATCTGGACCCTCTCAGACCAAAATTATTTATGGACTTACCCAGTCTGGTTCGTCTGCAATTGGAAGTTCAGTAACCACTTCCTGTTTTTGCAAATCCTCCATCTCAATTTCTGACACTCACCAGTGTTCTGCTCCGCAGTGTGTGCCACCCCGGGGGGTCCAGAGGCTCTTCGCAAAGCAGTGTACTAATAAACCTTTTAAATCTGTTTTTGCCTTCAGTTGTTCTGAATCCTAAACACTTCTGACATGAAGTTCCTAAAATAGATGATAAAAAAAGAAATWGAAGTGTTGAATCCATTTTTATTTGAAAATAATACAATCATTAAAATACATGTTTTTAAGTGAAATAATCATTTAAAAACTGTTATTAAGAAATTTGAAAGGGTGTCCACTGGGGATACCCTTTCAGATGTCTCCACTCCACAGTGCCAGCTGTTGGTACCTCTTTTCTGGATGCTTTCATRGTGACTTCAGGAATCGCTAAGATGCCATCTTCTGTTGTTCCTGCCTGGATCTATGCTGGATTTATGGTTTGTCTTCAGAACTTGGGCTACAACCTTTTCAATGTGTTCCTGTTGTGCAGCTAAGGAACACGAACTGTAAATAGTTGATCTTTTGAAGATTCTTCAACTAACTTTTCCCTGTGGATTATATTTCCTTTGGATTATACTCCCTGTGGATTAATGGTCCTTGTTCTTCATGAACTGAGGTGTCATCAGACATCGAATCACCCTTATTCCTGTAACTTGTAGTCTTTTGATGGCCCTGGGTGTCACGCCTAACACTACCAATGGTTCCTTCATGACTCTTAATTATGGTTCGTTGTGCTTCAAGAGTCACCTGGATTGACCTTGAACCACAGAAGGGGGATAACAACTGTGACCTGACATGACCTTTTGACCACAACTGGTCATGTCTCCTAACTAACTGAACTCTGTTCTGAAAAAGCTTTCTAACTCTATATTAGCTTCAATAATCTGTCCTTGTCATGCAGACAATGCTGACACAACATTCTGTTTTAATCTTTTGTGATTAAATAAAACAGAAAATAATCATTAATACTGTGATCTGAAAAACATTTCTGAACTGTCATTAATTTTCACACCAGTGTTAGTTTAACTGACTGTTTTTTTATTTCTCCTAAGCAGATGAGAAGGAAAACAACAGCTGCATGTCTGTTTGACCACTCTGTCCCGTAAACATATTTCTTCCAGAAAGAAATATTTTTGACTTCAGACAGAGACCTGTTATCTGTTATGTCTAGAACACACACACACACACACACACACACACACACACACACACACACACACACACACACACACA
>NW_013953183.1:165882-171410 GCF_001266775.1 Austrofundulus limnaeus
GCTTCTGAGTGCAAAGCTGTTTGGAACTCTCTTCGTGCCAGACCAAAAAAACTCTCAGGAAGGATTCAGCTCTTAGATGACAATGAATGGCCAGAGTTACAGAGAAATGTTTCCTCTCCACCTGCAAGGAGAAGGAAGCAGCGACAGGCTGAAATCAAAACACCTGATAACGGCCAGAGAAATGAAGCAGTGTTTCTTCAAAACAGATTCACACCACTGGAAGAAACTGAGTCTGAACAAAGTTCATCTTCTGACCTCAGAGAGGGACCTGAGACCAGATCCAGCTCAAAGCCAAAGCAAGTCCAAAGAGAGACTTTTAAGAATCAAGAAATGCTGATCATCACAGATAAAATGGTGAATGAGATCAGAGGCTTCTGGAACAAGAAAAAGGTCAAAGTTCTGAGTTTTGCTGATAAAGTATCTGACCTCGCAGAGAAGATTCTGGAAATCTCAGAAGAATATCCAACCATGTGTTCTTTCCCTTAGCCTAAACAAAACTGAGTGACGTTCTGACGTCTGATGTAAAAGGTAACACCTCTGGGGTGTAACCAGGAAGGGATGAACATTATAAGCTCAATTCATTATTATAGTAGAAAGAAGTTGTCAGTATTTTGCAGAGTGTCTGCTCAGAGCAGAGCTCCCGTGTTTTTGATTTGGCCCAAGGTTGTACGCTGAGGCCTGTGCTGTTGACTGCTGTTCTGTGAACCTGATTGAAGTCAGAAGATCAAAAATAAAGTTTTAACAAGAAATCCAGCTGAATCCTGTTTATTTGGACATACCATTTTGAACAACGCATATTTTTCCAACAATTAAAACTGTAAGAAAATTTGTATTCAATAAACTGAAGTCGAGATGATCAACACAAATGTTAAATAAAATAATTTGTAGGAGGAATGAAACCATACAACACCAGAACTCTGGAATCTGAGTGAGGTTTATTGTCGCTGAAGCAGACAGGAAACCCACACTGCCCGAAAAACAGGAAGTCCATGTATTTATACAGTTTCTTCAATGCCTTCGCTCGCCCCCTGCTGACCTACGGCTGAGTCACAGGCATTCAGACAAAATTCTCAGCTAATGTCGTTCAAATGTTTAATTATGTGTTGTAAAAGATGTTTCAGACATGTAACTATACCTATTTCAATCAAGACATAATAGATTAAACACTGTCAACATTACAAAAGGAGAACTTAAGAATATAGTGTTGTGCTTTTAACATCAGTACTAATCTCCCTAACTCTAAATTTCTTCACAATCCCCCTTTTCACATGACCAAATCATGTGAACAAAATAAGAAATTTATAAAAACTATATGATCGCAAAAAGGCACAAATGTGTATGCAAATTAACCTAAGTGATACAGCACAATGTGGAAAATTTCTAACATCCCACCCCCGATATAAAGTAAAATGATCCATTTYTTCCACCCCAATCAACAAAATAAAAACCACAAACTGAACAACCGTCAAATTTCAACAAGGTCAGCTGTGTTTATTCTTTTGAGGCCAGAGGTTCCAGAACATGGCCTACCGTCGGGAACAAGTCCTCAGCACTGTTCCATCTCTCCCTGTCTTCCGTGGCAGACTGACCTGGTTACTAACAACATCCCTGCAAATTAAGATTTAACCTTAGCTCATCAACAATTAAAGCATACAATGAACAGTAAAAACAAATCAAACAAAATGCTAAAACAGTTCTAAACATACCCTGCTTAGTGTATAATTTCTGTAAAAAGAATCAGCAATGAAAAACCTAAATGAAATTCAAATAACATTTAACAAAAATCATTTACCATTGATTCGTTAACCTATAAAAATCATGTCCGACGACGTGAGTGTTACTATTTCAGTTTTATCATTCTACTTCTAAAAATGTCAGCTAGAGACGTTGGGGCTTTTTTTCTCCACGCCGTCACTCCTTGTCCTCTCAGTATGGATCGTGCGATGGTCCCAGGCCAAGGGTGGATGTTGCTCTGAGATGCTCAAGCTAGTTGTCTGGGAGATGGTCTTTGAATACACCCTTATGAAGAAGCTAATAACAACAACAACCACCATAAATGCAATCAGACCACTACCCAGCCACCATTAGAGACTCAAGCCTTTTTATTTTTACCAAGTTTACCAACCACTGAGAAACCACTGTGTTAAACCATCTCCTCAGACCCCCTTTCTACACCAGAAATTAGCCAAAGAATTTACTACTTTAAAGTGCCACCACCCAAATGTCCAGCTAACTACTCTTCAATGATCAAGCAAATAGCATGGCCCAACACCTGTAACTGTCTTCTAATAAAAAACCCTAATGTGACAAACTGTAACTCAACCTTCGACATCTGTTGTACCCACTTTAACAACCATCAACTTAAATTTTAAATCCTGAAAGAGAATGGTTACGCATGTGCAGATAGTTGTTCACATCAGATTGATAACATCAGTCAGCTGTATTTTCCTAAAAATTAAACATTAGTTTTCACCACTTCAGTAAAACCTTGTGAATTACCACCTGTAAGCCAAATTTGTATTACTCCAAGCTTGAGACCTGTGGGATTTTTATGTTTTTATACAGTCAAAATTATAAAGTTAAACATTATCATACATGTTGTCTTTTAACTGGACTCAAACAGGTTTTTTCTGTTCCACCTACAGTCACATCCAACGTTTCTGTCATATCATTTCAACCCATGGAGGTCTGAGTTGACCTGTAAAAACCTTTCTCTGAATGATCTATCAACAGAGCAAAGATGAAACAGAATCAACATTCCTTTCACTGGAATTGAACTGACATGTCTTTCTGTTGTGTAACCCTTTAATTGACCTTTTGAGCGTATAACAAAGTTGTTATATACATACGACACATTTTAAAAACCTTTAATTCTCCAGTTGTATTCTGGGAGAGAGGAAGTCATCATTGCCCCAACATTCAAACATTCTCCTCCCCCTTTTTCAGGTTAGCTTCTCCGATTGGCCAAAATCTCACTTAGTTCCTGCAAAACAAAAAGTTACCAATATTATAATCACATTCAAAAACAACAATAAACCCATTCCAATTAATTATTCCCCCTTTATTCATTTACACATCTTGTGTAAATGAATATTCTAAGATCCTATTGTATTGTATCTATTTCCAAAACAAATGGCTTCTGGAAGTCTGCATAGGCAAGAACAGGAGTTGTTATTAATGCAGCTTTGAGCTTCTGAAAACTCTGTTCACACTCCCCATCCCAGAAGTCACTTAAAGGCTTTTAAGCAGTTTTGCTCCCAGGAGGAAGCAGTCTAGCACCAAGATGATTTAAAGGGGCAGCCATGTTTGGAAAACCACAAATAAATCTCATATAATAGCTGGCAAACCCCAGAAACTAGCAAAGCTCGGTCAGAGTAGGTTGGCTACAGTCCTCCAGTAGAGACTCACTCCTCTGATAATACATGACCCAAATGTCCTGATGCATCTCAGTAATGCAGGTAGAAAAGTCAAAGAGAAAAATAAGTAGGACGGTTTCTTCTTTAATGAAACGTTTTGTCTCTCATCCATTATCTCAGTATACACAATATTACTCTGTTTGTGCCAGCAAACTGAATCTTTGGGGTGAACCAGTCTTTGTCATAATGGGTTTTGAGGTTTGAAAGCCACATGTTTAGAGAATAAAAGTCTCAATTTCTCTGAAACTCCCGCAACATATGGAATGAACACTGGTCTGGGTCTGGGTTTGGGGTCTTCATTTCCACCTGGTGGTTGACTGGAGTCCTGTTTGGACAAAACAGCCATTGTTCAAAAGAATGAGCCAGCACAGAAGAGCTACATCATCAGGTCAGGACTCTGCAGTTTATGGTGCGTTCACACCGAACGCGATTTCAGCGTCAGGAGCAGCAGGTTTACATACAAAGTCTATGGTGGACGCGCTTCAAGCAACGTCGGGAAGTTCTGCGGCGCCTCAAGCACGATTAGAGCAGCGCGATTTGAACGATTTGAACGATCTGAGCGTTCGACGCGCTGAGGCTCAAATCGCTGAAGTTAGAAAATCTGAACTTTTACAGCTCGACGCGCCGCATCAACCAATCAGAGAGACTCCACTGTGTGACGTAGCGACATATTTCCCGACGGGACAGTTTACTGAATGATGTCCACTAACCTGAAACAGACAGAGCTCCTGCTCTTTAGCTGAAATGAGTGCTGCAGTCGTGTCCTGATCCACAGCAATGCGTGGCAGTGACTCATCAGACTGAAAAAAATAGTCCTGAAAGCGAGCTGTGAGCCTCTTCTCTGAATTATCTGGTGAATTAATTATGAATTAATTATCTGATGAACGTGACACGCTCTTGCTCTCTGTAAATAAAGCAAAGTCACTTCCTCGTCCGACATTAAACAGAGCCCGACAGAGGAGGGAGGGGCGGGGCGGCTCTCGCCGTGCGGCGCTTCAAGAGCTGTCCTGCGTCTGACCTCAAAGTGCACAAGCTTCAAACTTCAGCGTTGGCTGCGATTTTGACGCTGAAATCGCGTTCGGTGTGAACGCACCATTACACTCGTCTACAGGCCAGCCGTCACTCTTTCAGGGATGGAGATGTTCTCATTCTTGATAGAGTAGGGGTTACCCACCCCCGGCGGGTAACGTAGCACACACAAACAATCAGACAGCCCCTGACGGAGTGGGCACACAGATGTTAGCACACTCTTTTCAAAATGGCGACGACTTTCAGTCAGCCGTTGAGAAGAGCACAACTCCCAAGCACAAACACAACAGCTGAAAACCCAGATCACTCAACGGATTCTAACCAGCTCAAATCAGCATTTAACAGACTTATTCGTACAACTCAGCAACAAACAGGAGCTCAACCTGGTTATTTCGCCAGCAGCAGACAGCTCCCCTGTCACAAGCAGGCATAGCGCGGCGGCGCGTGCTCCTCTTCGCCTCTGTGAACACACACAGGCGCACCCAAGATGGTCACAGACCGAGCCCGAACCGGTCTCACGTTTCTGCACAAAATTGCCTTTTAAAACCAACACAAAGTTCATCGCGGTTTAAGCAAACAGCAGGAACAAGTTCCAGCTTTAAGCACGTAACAAAACAGAACTTAATCTGTCCAGGACAACCAATAAAGGAATCGTCCTAATTTCAGCCTCGATCAGACAGCTTCCTTATCTGACCAGCACCGGCTGGTAAAAACCTCCTCGCTTCTTGTCTCCCCACGGGAGAACAGCGTAACAGAATCACTAGCGGCCAACAAGTGTTTTGTTTATGGAGTATAAAAGATTTATCCTCTCACGGAGCGTCTTTGCGCATCCGAGGCATAAATCTAAGCTCAGATTACACGTTTTGACACACCTCTGTGCAAACAATCTGGCTAAAGGATCCTCAAAATAAATCGTCTCCTGACAATTTTATTGCATGCAAACAACTCGCTTCTCACAGCAAATGTAAAATACAACTTTCCAGCCTACAGAGTTAACAGGGAAACAGCAGAAGATGCAACGTCAGACACCCCTGCACCTGTAATGCACAACACACACACACACACACACACACACACACACAC
>NW_013953183.1:171695-176349 GCF_001266775.1 Austrofundulus limnaeus
CACACACACACACACACACACACACACACACACACACACACACACAGCTTTGAGCATGTGAGAGCTCAACCAAAGATTTTTAAAGCTTAATGGTGACGGAACGCAGCAACCTGCAGAATGAGCTCATCCTGAACACTCCAAGCCTTTAAAACTCTTGTATGATGTTAAATAAAAAACATTTTCCAAAGCATTTAAAGCATTTCTCATGGTGTGTTTTTTCTTTTCTTGAAGTATAATGTAAAAGATTAATTAATTAGACAACTTTGATTTATCAAATGATAATAACTTGTAGTTAAGAAGAGAATATAAATCAAAAACATAAAGAACATTATTATTTTGTTTATGAAAGAAAATAAAATGCTTCTTTTGAGAAAGGATTTTTTTAAACAAGAGTCAAAAACAAGTGGAAATGTTTATTTCCCCTTTGGGGAACCCCTACAATAAAAAAGGAATGCTGGTTTGAGAGAGGAGTAAAAGAAGCCATTTTTGTGAAGCTCATTAAACAGAGGTGGAGGCCTTCGTGTCCAGTCGTCCTCTCCTACAACGCTGTTATTGTATGACTCTGCCCCCTGTGAGCAGAAGGTGTGAATCAGGGCCCCAACGATAGTCAGGTGATGGAGCACATGACCCTGTATGAACAATAGAGCTAATCAAGGCACTAATGACCTATCGTTAGTTGATGGCCCTCTTTTGCATGTGACTAACCTGTTTGTCCACCATGTGGAGGCAGTGCTTATAAGGCTGAGTTCACCTGAAACTCCTCAGACTGAAGAAGTCTCTTGGAGGAGAGAAGACACATTTCATTAAAGAAACCGTCCAGAGGACCTACTTATTTTTTCTTTTTGATACATGACCCAAATACTTCTCTGGAAAAAAAAAGACATTTTGACACTTTAACTTTTAATCCCCGGGCTTCTAATCTGGAGAATACCTGATTTAATCATTGTAAATGTTTTTCAACTGACAAAAAAAATAATAATATTATCTAAATACAACAGCAACGACTGTTAACGACAAATGCTAAACAGGCGCTCCATGAGACGCTGAAAGGACTGGGTGAGTTACACAAACCAAAAGACATACGATTAAACTCAAATAGACCAAATGGTGTGCAAAAAGCTTTTTTTTCCTTGTCCTTTTCAGCCATTTCAACCTGACTATACCCACTAGCCAGATCTAATGTTGAAAACCACTGTGCTCCAGCTAAAACATTCAAAGAGTCATCAATTCTGGGTAAAGGGAATGCATCCTTTCTCATTTTAGAGTTAAGCTGTCATCCACAGAGCCATTAACCAAACTGAAGCCAGCCGATATGGACCAAGGCCTAGCGACAGTAAACTCTCGTGATGCACTGAACGAATATAACGTGGGCAGGCTGTAAGTATAATTTTAGAACACAGAGTAGAGTCACAAGCATGCAATAGTCATCTAATAATTGTTATTCTGTTGGTTAAATCCCATAAATATTTGATTCATTTGATTTTTTTTTTTTTTTTTTTTTTTTTTTTTTTTTTTTTTTTTTTTTTGCCAAAACAGCTCAACCCTATTTGTATGTACTGTACTTCTGCAGATCTTTACTCAAAGAGATCTTGGGAGTTTGGCTCTTGAATTCAACTTTTTAGTTTTTATATTTTGTGGATTTTGATGTGGTCTGGAAACACCTTCCTCCAGAAAGAGCTGGAGAGGGTCTTCAAAGACAGGAAGGCCTCTACAGCCAGAATCACGTAAATCACTGGAGTCACTAAACCTCAATCAGAGAAAGTGAATGGATAAAAGAAAAACTAGGGGATTATGTTTACTGATTTTCAGAAATCATTTAGCTCCCTGCTCTGAGAAACTGGACAAGCATGCTGTCAGATTTCTGCAAGGCCTTCCATAAAACTGTTGAAAAATCATGTGAAACTTTCTATGTTAAGACTCGTTTTATTAGAGCAAAGCATATATAAAAGGCTGGGTGTTGAATTTCTCCCACATTTTTCATTTAAATCTCCCACTGAAACAGATTGTAAAAAAGTAATTTTATTTTGAAGGAACAAAGGAAGCAGTTATTTCTGACTGTAAAGAAATAATGCAGACTTGGAAAAACAATTTCACATTTTTTAAATTACTATCAATTCATCAAGATCATTTTCATTTAACAGTATGTTTTTGCAGTTTGTACTGTATGATCTGCATAGTAAATGTCTCAGGCAGCAAAAACCCAATTGAAGAAAAAGAGAAACAAGAGGAATCATCAGAGAAAGATTAGTTCCTGCCTGACATGTACCACAAGCAGTCTGAGGAGGTGGTTAATGTAAACACATTTTCACAGTGGCTAGAGAGGCCTGGACTGAAGGACAGCCCAGAGACACTAACGGCAGCACAAGAGCAACAGGCCATGATCTAAGACCCAGGTTGTGTAAAGTCTCATTTGATTAGTTCGGCATATTTAACACGTAATCGCAAGATGTAAGATGAAAGCAGGCGAAGGACAGATGTAATGCCATAACTGACTGGGATGGTGCACAGAAACATCTGTGCCAAGGATGGACTGGAAGTCCCACAAGGGGAAGAATGACAGGACTAAGATGACTAAGATCTGAACTGGAAAAGTGGCTCTAACAGATCACAGGAACCACTTCAGAGACAGCTCTGTTCAAAATCCAGCAACCTTCTCACTGTCTGCATAGAGAGCCTATATGTGTATATGAATTAGAAAAAAGCAGGCAGAGATTGATAAATTTGGAAAAACATTTCAAGTTGAATTTCAATGTTGGACAAAACATTTTTTTTGCACAAAAAATGCCACAATTTTCACAGCAGCTGTTTTCTCTGTTTCATTTAATACTAAACTACCTGATGTGAAAGTGAGTCAGTTGGTGTAAAGTTGTCATAAACTGGTATTTGTTAGTTGTCTTGAAGGACTACAGATGGAAATGAACCTAAGGTTAAATATGGTGAAATGCATCAAATCACTTTGATTTTACACTGTCCTGATAAAATAAAGTGAACTGAATTGCATTTAATAAACACGATTAACTTTTTTCACAAGAAAGACAGACCAAGTTCAGCATGTGATTTCACACCACCATCAAGTGGATACAGGAAGTACTGCAAGTCATCATCACTTTCACAACCTTATTGACTTCTGCTGGAGACTGAACCACGTATATTTATAAAGTTCTTAAAGAAAAGTCTGTAGAAATGCTTATTAATTCAACATTAGTCAACCAACCAAGAGTTGCCAGTCTTCCCAGGACTGGATGTCCCAGTAAAACCATCCTGAAGGTCAGGTCAGAGCTCAGAGAAGTGATTCAACAGGCCTCAGTTAGCAGTTTAAAGGTCAAAGGTTGACAGGATGGTTTGTTTGGTAGGGTCCCAGTAGAAAGCTCGTTTTACTGACTGATAAATTGTAGTGAGTAGCTGCCATGTTGAATTCTGAACTCTCCCACTTTCTGACAGGGAATACCCATGGATCATCAACATGCAATATGGGAGATTTAGTTTATGGTCAATGCTGGATTTAAAGCAGCTTATTTTAAGACATAAATTCTTACTGAGCTATCTAACTAAATTGATCAGTTACTTAAAGCCAACAGTTCAGGGGCAGGACGTCTTATTTTTCACCTTTTAAATTTGTTTATTTTGTTTCATTTAATCCTAAATTTAAAGTTTACAAGAAATAAACAATTTCTCTGGGGGGTAATGGGGCTGTGGGCTGACCACGGCTGGCTCGGACGCTCAGCTTCTGCATGATGATTGGACGATCTGTCTGAGGCTGAATCCCTTTTTGATTGACAGCGAAATGAATGAATCAGCGATCTTTTGGTGTAAACATTCCGTGGGAGCAGTTTTTAGTTTTGTTTCTGTTCGGAGCTGAACCTGAGACTTTATTAATCTTTTTAGCAGCATTTTCTTTGTTAAAAACAACTAGCGACATTTCGAGCTTCTATTTCTGGTGGTTGTTCTGTAGCTGCTTATGTTGGGAGACAGACTTSTATCACTCTTTCTGACTTCTTCTGTCCAGCGGGTGCTGCTGAGCCCCTCCACCATCKTGAAGCACTCACAGACGYACACAGTTCACTCTAGCCTCGCGCCAGTCCCTGCTAGTGGAGCCCATTCTCATGCACCCCCGCGTCACTATTGAAGCTTGACTATAGCAAGCCGTTGGGGTCATAAAATACGCCAGATTTATGACCCCAACGGCTTGCCATACTTAACCAAGCGTCATCAAGTACACTTCGCTGCAGCATGCAGAACGGGGCGGTGACAGACCTTTCCGTCGGTCCCATTCCTTATATGGAAATGGGACTATTGCATTCCGAAAACGAAGGGGGCGCTAGTGACACTATTTTCTATTGAACACTATCAACATTAACAATACAAATTTTACAGTAAGGAATTTCTTATCTTTATTTGCACCCATCCTTTTTCTCTTTTATGCAAGTTTGTTTGTTTGAAATACGCCTTATTGTTTGTACATTGTATCATTTTGTGTGTTCTTTGTTGTAATAAAAAAAAATTTTACAGTAAGGAATTTCTTATCTTTATTTGCACCCATCCTTTTTCTCTTTTATGCAAGTTTGTTTGTTTGAAATATGCCTTATTGTTTGTACATTGTATCATTTTGTGTGTTCTTTGTTGTAATAAAAAAAAATTTTACAGTAAGGAATTT
>NW_013953183.1:177719-179667 GCF_001266775.1 Austrofundulus limnaeus
TTCATTTCCGGAATGCAATAGTTCCATTTCCATATAAGGTATGGGACTGACGGAAAGGTCTGTCACCGCCCCATTCTGCATGCTGCAGCGAAGTGTACCTCAGCGTCATTACGTTGACGTGCGGGGGATACCCCGCGCATCCGTTTTGTACGAGATGGGGCGGAGGAGGATGATGTGTTTTTACAAGACTAGAATTACGTGAAACTAACCATCGTAGACCCTGAATTTAACTTCTACTATCCTTATAGAGCCTAACCCTGACCACAGACCCTAAAGTTAACCAATAATCCTGGTTCCTCATGTTAACCTCAGACATCACGCAAACCCAGAAAAGCCGCAGGCAGCAAGGACGGACGTACAGGGTACATGTCAACATTTAGACGCCAATAAAGTGTCTACATGTTACGAGTCCGACATGAGAGTGTGTTAGCTAGTGAGCTAGCTAGGTAACAAGCTACACTTATGGCAGAGAGTTTGAATGTTGTGGACCAGATTTTGGCAAAGCCATTTGATAGTCTTTCTTATGAAGAAAAACTTAGAGTTAAACAGCAGGGCTGATCAACTCCTCAGATTAATTTGGTGAGAAAAGTGGGGAAAAGTAAGATAAAACAAAACTTTTTATTGATCCCACAGTGGGGAAATAACTGGTCTTTTCAGCTGTCCTGGTACAACAAAGTGAGCTGGCTGCTGTAAAAGAATGTAGAATAATCTAGAAAATGATTATAAAAGCACTGGATCACTTAATTCCTTTAAAAAATGATCAAAGCAAAATTGTTAAAGAAATATGAAATTGTTTAATTTGTATTTGTATGAGTCACTGTTTGAGGAGTTGAATTTTTTTGTTTTGTTTTATTTAATGTTTTGCTTTTTAAAATGAAATGAATAAGTACTATAAAATGAACGGAGGGCAGAATTTATAAACCGACACATTTTATGAAGTAGACCAAAATTGAGCTTCCTCTTCTTGAAAGACCAGCATCCGCTACTGATGTCAGAAAGCTCAGCCCTCACATGGTACTCAGTCTGGTAATGTGTTCAGCACAAAACCAGACTTCAGTTAAAAACTTTCAATATTTGTACATTTATTTTACTTATCTCTAACCGCACTGTGTTAGAGATTTCATCACTCTGTGACGAAAATAAATTTGCTGATTCACAGCGTTGCAGGGTTGCTCCCTTATCCCTCATTTTCTTTAATTTTATTTGAATTAAATGTCTATAAAAATAGATTTAAGTGATTAAATGAACTGTAAATAAATGTATTCTCAGGCACCTCAACAGGTCAGTGTTTGAAGCTGTCTTTCACCTACTGTATAGTAGGTGCATACTTCATCCTGCAGAAAGAGGAAGTGGTTATTGTGAGTGTCTTACGAAATCAGCTCATTATTTTTGTCACAAACATCCGTGTGGTTAAACGCATCTTTAAAGCTACTCGATGTCTCTAAAGTTGGAAAAAAGTGTTTCCTTGGTAGAACTTATGATTCAAGTTTCAGCATCCTGATATAACATGATAGAGAAACACTTGCTTTGTCGTGTGGGGCTGTGCAGAGCTTTGAACTCTGCCCAGCTTTAAACAGTTGTAATGTTGAATTTATTAGGCAATGCAAAACTCCAGTAGATTATTGTTTCAATTTGGTAAAAGTTCTGCCTCTGTTCTACAACTCATTGAGGTACAGTATAAATAAACATCTTGAGTTGACTTATTACATTTACAGCGGGTAAAATAAGTATTGAACACGTCACCATTTTTCTCAGTAAATATATTACTAGAGGCGCTAATGACATGAAATTTTCACCAGATGTTGGTAACAACCCAAGTGATCCATACATACAAAGAAATCAAACCATAAATGTCCAGAAATGAAGTTATTTGTAATAATGTGGAATTAGTTAAATAAATGTGGAATAGTTTTTGCAGTGTGATTTTGCTCTTTGCACAGTTCTGCAC
>NW_013953183.1:180890-182486 GCF_001266775.1 Austrofundulus limnaeus
CCATAGATGATTGTACATGTTAGCTTTGTAGAGACCTAACAGAGTGCTGTGTGAATGGGTAAATGAGGACACAGATTATGGTGTAAAGCACTTTGAGTATCCTGGATGGATAGAAAGGCACAAGTACAGTCCATTTAATGTTGGATTCCAACAACAAGTTGTCTGAGGCAAAACAAAAGAAACTAAAGAATAACTAACACTACCAGCCAAATGTCCACAGGACTTAATAAGGGGTATCATTTGTAAAGTTACATAGTCAAAAAATTATCACCAATATTTTGCTTTATTTAGCCTTTCAGAAGAAAAAAATTGGGTTTATTTTCAAAGTCAGATTTTCACCATGTTATTCATACATATATAAATGTCATAGTTCCAAAATAAAAAATTCATTTACAAATTAAATATTTAGTTTACAAGGTAAACATTTAGCTCCAAACTAAATGTTTTATTTAAAAACTAAATATTTAACTTACAAATTAAATATTTAGTTAGCAAGGTAAATTTTTAGGTCTTAATTAAGTATTTAGTTTGCTAAATAAATATTTACTTTGCAAGTAAAATATTTAATTGTTGTTTAATTGTTTTATTGAATTTTTTTTGTCACAATAACACAGTGTCATTTTATGTTCTGAAAGCTGCATGATGCCCTATTCCTGTTGGTTATGAGTAAACCTAACACTAAATCATAAAAAGTGAAATGCCCCTCTAAATTCACTGTTGGTGGTTATCAATTTTGCACCTGTTCACTGGGTAAAGTTATTATTATTAGTTTTAAACATGCAGTTAATGGTCATTTGGCACATTGACATGTTACAATTTAAAATAAATCAAGAATAAACAATATGAAAGTGAAAAGCACCTCTAAAGTCACTGGATATGTTAAACTGTGTCACATTAATTAACCTTATCTCACCTGTAGCAGTGAGTTTTAAACAGGATTATAGAACTATGAATCTGTCTCTGAAATAATTATTAAATCAAGTGTTTATTTATGTATGTAATTGTTTGTTTAAGAACCTGGTAAAAAAAAAAACCCCCACCAGAATAAAGGAAATGACATCTATTTTGTTCAAAATTTCTGGGGGGGGGGACCCCCCAGACCCCCCACCCTGAACACACACACACTTTTAAAATGGTTCTGGCACCCATGCAATTAACATATGATCTGATTAGTCGACTAATCGAAAAAAAAATCTGTGATTAATTGATTACAACAATAATCGTTTGTGGCAGCCCTAGGGTCAAACAATGGTTCAGTGTATTCAGACCAGGAAAGTCCTTTGGTCCAATTGTTTGGTCCGGACCAAAAATGGACTTTTTTTTTTCATTTGGTGCAGTTTGCATTCACATTGTGCTTTTTTGCAAACGAACTATAACTTGTAAACAAAGCCACGAGTGTGACGATCATTGCTCCCATTGGACAAAAAAGGACAGGGGCGGGACTGAGC
Organism: Austrofundulus limnaeus; assembly: GCF_001266775.1. Classification (NCBI taxonomy): domain Eukaryota; kingdom Metazoa; phylum Chordata; class Actinopteri; order Cyprinodontiformes; family Rivulidae; genus Austrofundulus; species Austrofundulus limnaeus. Next base: position 182,339 of record NW_013953183.1, read on the forward strand.
CACAGACCCAGAAGAAAGTCCTGCATGCTGCGGTTCTGATGCGCACATTTTTGCTGATAGTACAACTGCAATAGCATTTACAGTGGGGAGAACAAGTATTTGATACACTGTTGATTTTTCAGGTTTTCCCACTTGCAAAGCTTGTAGA
>NW_013953183.1:183713-185733 GCF_001266775.1 Austrofundulus limnaeus
TTAATCGATTAATCGAAAAAATAATCAACAGATTAATCGATTATTAAAATAATCGTTAGTTGCAGCCCTATGTGCAATCGATCATCAGAAAAACTATGGTGCTGTCACGCTCTGGCCTGTAGTCATGTAAGATGCTGCACTAGTTTCGCAGCGCCATGAGGCCTTAAACACCTTGTCTACCTCGTCTCTGCAACAGTCAGGCAGATGATCTGCTCAGCACATGGCCACAGAGTGGGCCTGTAAACACATGGATGTGCTGCAGGACCGGCTGGCTCACAGTGAGCAGGAGAGAATAAAAACTTGTCCCATAAAGCCAAACTATATCGATCGTCACATTAATCATTACTGGCTAGATGCCACAATTAATTAATTCATTTTTTGCCAATATCATCCAACTCTAAACAGAGTGTAAAGGAATTTTGGGTTCAAAATGAAAACTGTTTGATTGATGTGGATATAAAATATACAACAGAATGATTTTGTAAATAAAGGTTATCTGAATAATTTAAAATAACAGAAAAACACTCTCTCTCTCTTTCTGCACTTGTCAGGCAGCTGATCACTCCCTTCGAACTGAAATGCTTTGCAAAATGCACTGAAATGAAAACTCAAACTCACCAAAAATCTTGCATCTTTCTAAAGCAGGGTCTGCAACCTGCGGRTCTGGAGCCACATGTGGCCTGACAACAGGAGGGGGCTGTTGTGGTGGTATAGCAGARCATTTTTGTTGCAATAAGTGCATTGCATGTGCACAGGTGTATCAGTACCTCACAGCTCAATTTATAACAGAATAAAGTCAAAATCTAAATCCTTCTGTATGCGATCTGAGTGCAGACCTGTACATGACATCTGCACCCAAATCAGCTAAATTATGGAGTGAATCTCTACATTCCTCACAACTGATGTCACACGTCCAACATTCAGGCACCACGGGGCAGATGATCAAATGTAAAAAAGGGCATCTTGTGCACACAGAACCGCTGGCTGTCCTATGTAGTAGTGTTAGATTTATTACAGGCACATCTTGTACATTTTGCATGTTTTTCTGTTTCAGATCAGTAGCCATATTCTGTCTGATGTAGGTGTTTAATAATCACACTAGAGGTTGATTTATTTAACAATTCAATAGGCAACAACAGAACAAAAACTAAAGACAATTTTTGCACTTTAGTGTCTATAAAATAACCATCTACAACCATTTTTAACACAAAACTGCTCATTTTTTTTGCTTGTTCTGAGCTTCAGAAAGCTGTGTTTCTGCAGCTGTCAGGTCTGGACTCTGACTTTTCAGTTTCATCTGTGTCTGACTGATATTCTCTAATTTGTCCCAATTTTCCATGTTCATATAARACAGGTAGATGTCCTACTACAGGACAGAGAAGCTTCTCTGCTGCACCAACAATATGAAATATTATGTTTATTTGGAYACAACTTCTTGGTGACAAGAGTCATTGCAATGAATRACATRATACTCAGACTGTGACTGYCTGTCATGATCAAACCTAACACTAACAAAAGGGAGCCAAAATACAAAACTTGGTTTGAGCCAAAGGATAAATTCTGTCAATATTTATAGAAAAATATAGTCATATTAAATTATAAATATTATACAGATACAAATGACATTTACCTAATTATGTTTCATGTAGCATTTAAACATGCATAACCTAACAGAAAGAAAAAAATATTAAATTTAGAAAGACTTGACTCAATGGCATTCATTTTTTATGCCTTACTCTCTATCAAGAGCTTTTTGTTTATTTCCTAAAAATACTTTTTTTTTCACAATCCAGCAAATCAGGTAAAAAAAACACTAAAATTCAAACTATACAACTATAAAATAAAAAGAGAATACTGAAAATGTTTAAAAGTTGGCCAGTTGTTATGAGAGGAATGCAATAACTACAGACAAAAAAGAAGCTACGAAACTATTTCAAATTTAAAGCTTTACCTTTGTGGCCAGATAAAATGGTAAAGTGGGCCAGATTTGACCCGAGGGCCATGAGTTTCACTCACGTGC
>NW_013953183.1:185748-186554 GCF_001266775.1 Austrofundulus limnaeus
GGATAAAATTAATCAGATAGGACACAGCTGTATAGACTGGATTTCTAGTTAGTAATAATAGGTTACTCCAGATTTACAAAGTTAAACTGTGTAGGGAAGATGTTCTGTGAAGTGATTCCAAATATAAAGGTAAAGCATTATAAGTAGACCTAAGACTCAAATTCACAGACAGATGATTTCATGGCTGCAGCTCCATATTGACACAGATCTAACACAGTAATTCACATACAGTCGTCACAGAACAGTTCTACCTTCTTGGTGAAAAAGTCCATTTTTTAAAAATAATTTCTTCTGTTGTTGGATACAAGTTTTGCTTTGAGCTATTCCTGCATTTTCTGAGCTACTTTTTGGTCAAGTGTTTGTATCAATGCACTAAAACCACCAGAAGATTTTCATAGGGTGTAATTTCCAATGCCCCAATGAGACTGTATTTGTAGATATTGATAGTACCAGTTATTGTAAACAGTTTATAGTATGTTTAGTGTAGATTACTATGATGAATTCACTGACAAACACAGGATGTGGGCCTGTACTGCCATGTATTTAAGTAAAAAAAAAAACAATCACTAAAACCCATCTCAAATTCCATTGAAAATGGTTAAAATGGTTAAACACAAAAAACAAAACAATACACAAGAAGCTACGTAAACAAGCAGTTAAGCTATTTACATTTTACAGAAGATAAGATAAGATTAGATTTATTGTCCTGAAGGAAATTTGTCTTGGGTACAGAACCTGACTGCTTCACAGTTCAAACAACCACAGCACAGTAGTGCTGTAGTCAAGACCACCTAACCCGAGACTAA
>NW_013953183.1:187461-191476 GCF_001266775.1 Austrofundulus limnaeus
TACTGAAAATGTTTAAAAGTTGGCCAGTTGTTATGAGAGGAATGCAATAACTACAGAGACAAAACAGAATTTCACATTTAAAGCTTTACCTTTGTGGCCAGATAAAATGGTAAAGTGGGCCAGATTTGACCCGAGGGCCATGAGTTTCATTCACGTGCCCTAACACAAAATTTTATTATTATGCTATTTATTATATTGCTGATTTAACCAAGAGAGCAGAATCAGCTGTACATCTTTCTTTTCTTTTCTCTGCTTTTCGTTTCTGCATTAATGCTGCAGTTTGTACATGAGCTAAATCAATGTTCTGCTGTTTAGAATAATAAATGGTTAATGGTGCTGGACTAGCATTCTTCACAGATGAGATGAAATTGATTCAATTGAAATTTTAACATTCAGCATCTGAGGTTTGGGGGCAAATTATCTGTTGTTTAACTGTCAGGAGGTTCTGTGCTGCAGGAGAAGGGACGAGAGGAGAAGAGAGGCCCGAGCCTCTTTGAACACAGCACACTCACATCAGGAGAGCAAAACTAAGTTGTGCATTTTGGGGCATTGTTAATGTATTGTAAGATTTTTAATACAGAAGCACAACCATGGGTCACAGGCACAGTGTGAAAAAGTAAAAAAAAAGTTTCACAGGGACACTTGATGGTCCAGAGGGAAAAGGACAGGTACACAAGCACCACCTGATGTCTATCTGTGCACGTCTCTGGTCTTAAGCAACAAACTACTCTGTTGTACTTTTTTAAAAACATCAGGGTGAAATTTAATAATTTATTTGTTTCTGACCAGTAGCGGCTCTTGAGCAGAAATATTAGTGGGGTTAATGTTCATTTCCTGAATCAACATTTAGATGAATGTTACAAGTTATGGCACATTTTCTGTGAAAAACATTGAMGCTACTTATTTATTCAGTTATTTGTGCACAAACTTGACATTTTTTGTTCTCCATCATTGCAGTTTGTGTCACCTTTAAAAAAAGTAAATTTTAATAATTAATCAGAGAAACACCTCCTGCTCTTCTCTGAAAGTATTTATGAATTTTAATTGGGGATAAAATTAATCAGATAGGACACAGCTGTATAGACTGGATTTCTAGTTAGTAATAATTCTGTAATAATAGGTTACTCCAGATTTACAAAGTTAAACTGTGTAGGGAAGATGTTCTGTGAAGTGATTCCAAATATAAAGGTAAAGCATTATAAGTAGACCTAAGACTCAAATTCACAGACAGATGATTTCATGGCTGCAGCTCCATATTAACACAGATCTACCACAGTAATTCACATACAGTCGTCACAGAACAGTTCTACCTTCTTGGTGAAAAAGTCCATTTTTTAAAAATAATTTCTTCTGTTGTTGGATACAAGTTTTGCTTTGAGCTATTCCTGCATTTTCTGAGCTACTTTTTGGTCAAGTGTTTGTATCAATGCACTAAAACCACCAGAAGATTTTCATAGGGTGTAATTTCCAATGCCCCAATGAGACTGTATTTGTAGATATTGATAGTACCAGTTATTGTAAACAGTTTATAGTATGTTTAGTGTAGATTAATATGATAAATTCACTGACAAACACAGGATGTGGCCCTGTACTGCTATGTATTTAAGTAAAAAAAAAAAAACAATCACTAAAACCTATCTCAAATTCCATTGAAAATGGTTAAAATGGTTAAACACAAAAAACAAGACAATACACAAAAAGCTAAGTAAACAAGCAGTTAAAGCTATTTACATTTTACATAAGATAAGATAAGATTAGCTTTATTGTCCCGAAGGAAATTTGTCTTGGGTACAGAACCTGACTGCTTCACAGTTCAAACAACCACAGCACAATAGTGTTGTAGTCAAGACCACCTAACCCGAGACTAAGTCAAGACCACAGTGTCTCGAGACCGAGACAAGACCAAGACTTTTAGGGATTGGTCTTGTCTCYGTACCAAGACCACAGTGTCTCGAGACCGAGACAAGACCAAGACTTTTAGGGTTTGAACCAAGTCGAGACCAAGACAAAGGAAGGGCGAGATCAAGACAAGACCAAGACCAGATTTAAAAAAAGTAGTGTCGTAAAAGATGGAGTATTCTGTGCTCATGTACAGTGGGGTAAAAGTATTTAGTCAGCCATCAATTGTTCAAGTTCTCCCACTAAAAAAAGACGAGATAGGCCTGTAACTGACATTATAGTAAGACCTCAACTATGAGAGACAAAATGAGAAAACATATCTAGAAAATCACATTGTCTTGCTTTTTTAAAGAATTTATTTGCAAATTATGGTGGAAAATAAGTATTTGGTCAATAACAAACAAGCAAGATTTCTGGCTCTCTCAGATCTGTAACTTCTTCTTCAAGAGGCTCCTCTGTCCTCCTCACATTACCTGTAGTAATGGCACCAGTTTGAACTTATCAGTAAAAGACACCTGTTCATAACCACAGTCATACTCCAAACTCCACTGTGGTGAAGACCAAAGAGCTGTGTAAAGACACCAGAAACAAAACTGTAGACCTGCAGCTGGGGCTGAGAAGACTGAATCTGCAATATTAAAGCAGCTTGGTGTGAAGAAATCAACTGTGGGACCTGGTGAATGACCTGCAGAAGGCTCGGACTGATGTAACGAAGGCTACCGTCAGTAACACTACGCCACCAGGGACTCAGATCCTGCAGGGCCAGACGTGTCCCCCTACAGGCTTCTCATCTTAAGTGGGAGAACTTGAACAATTGGTGCTGACTAAATACTTTTCCCCCCACTGTAGCTAACCTAATATAAAGAGCTAATATTCACAAAATATTTGTAGCAAAATTCTTTCCTCTGCTCCCTAACAGAGGCAGATTGTTGATGTTAGTGATGATAAAAGTTTTAAGTTGTCCCATCGTCTCTGAAAGTGAAGCTCTGCAGAATTTACAAGTTACTGTACGCTTCCTCCTGGTTGTTGTTGTTTTACAATAATATTATTTATGAATAATGTAGCCAATTTTTTTACTTAAAATTTTGAAGACATCCTTTACCGCTCCCAGAGAACCACTGCTTACTTTCCTGGAGTGAATGTGAGTGAAGAGAGTGGGGTTGGGTGACAGCCGGTAACAAAAATACATAAATAGCAATAAGTCAGGTTTGTGTTTGAATCAGTAGCTAAATTTTAAGTCCAATGAAAGCAAGAATGTTAACTAATAAATTGGACAATAATTTGGCTGTTTAGTGATATTTCCACAGTTGTGGTCTTGACTGGTCTTGGAATATAATTCCAAGTCCTCAATATCCGAGACCGAGACAAGACCAAGTATAAATGCTGTCGAGTCCGAGACAAAACCAAGACCATCAAAAAGTGGTCTTGAGACCGGTCTTAAGATCAAGAGCAGTTTCAAATACTACAACACTACGGCACAGTCACATTGCATTCTCGCATAAAACACACATTTAAAACAATACATTTCAAGAGAAATAGTACATAAAAGAAGCATGTCGGTACAATTTAAAATCATAAACATCATTGCTTAAAATCACAGTTCATGGTTACTGTTTTTTACTGTTTATGACTTTAATAAAAAGTGGAACAAATGAGTTCTTGTAGCGGTTCAGTCTACATGCAGGAACTCTGAGACGCCGACCTGAAGGAAGAAACTGGTACTCTGGATAAAGAATATGAGTGGGGTCTGAGATGATTTTCTGGGCCTGTTTGGTTATTGTTTCATTGYAAATAGTCTGAAGTGAGGGATGCTGCTTGACTCCCATCAGCTTCATAGCTTTTTGTGTAAGGCAACTAAGTTTGGCCTTCGTATGGACAGACAGGTTACCAAACCAGGCAGAAATGCCATACCTCTTGATGCTCTCTATTATAGCATGGTAAAATAGCAGCATCGCTCTCTGACTGACACCAAAGGCCCTTAACCTGTGCAAGAAATGTAATCGCTGCTGGATCCTGTTGCAGACATTTTCAACCTGACCAGTTCACGAAGGTTTGTTGTCAATTTGTATTCCAATATATTTATAGGAATCTACCTGGGCAATTACTTGATTGTGGA
>NW_013953183.1:192476-194009 GCF_001266775.1 Austrofundulus limnaeus
CGACCCCTGAGTGATTCTTGCATGGAACAGTAGAAGAATGGCGACAAACTCGAGGAAAAGCAAACATTCTAGCTCGACGGCTGTGTAGCAGTCACCTGAAGAACAGCCTACTTCATGAATGGGTCAACACATTCCTCATTCCCACATCAACAGAGAACAATGACTTTTTCATTATCTCCAAACCCCTTTGGTCCACTATCTACAGGTGGTAACGTAAACAGGACATGGCCCCTTTGATTGATTAAGCACTTTTGAGACCTCTTTCGTGTGCTTAAAATGGCCGTTTATCACAAAGAACTCAACCCTTTTTGCAGACTGAATGGCTACCAAGAGTGGGTTTGCAGTCATAAAACCCCTTTGAGACCAGATCTCTTGCTGAGATGTGTCACCCCAGGAAGCTTCAAAAGATACATCTGCATACCATTTCATTTATGGTTTTAGAGCACTCCCGAAAGGCTGGTTTCATAATTACATCATGGACAAATGTCTCTCTGTATTTGTCATCTGATAAAAAAGAAGAAAAAACAACCATTGTATTTTCTATCATGATTTAATCATTGTAATAATCCCCTTTTTTAATTACTTCACAGGTAATCTATCATTCTGTGCGTTTAATCAATTCCGTAGTAAGGTACCGTGAAAAGAAAGGCAGATCATGTGACTATTTTCAGCCAATCCTGAGTTAGACAGCTAGAACAATAAGTGCTGTGAGGGTGTGTTAATTTTGAGCAGAAAGGAGCAGAAGTTAGAGGAAGAGGAAGAAGAAGAAGCAGAGAGGACAGGAGTTTCCAGGTTTTTCATTCCCTTCGGGGATATTTTATTTTATTTTAATTTTAATTTTTTAGTTTACTTTTTMTWGTGCTGGAACTGGATTAATTCGGGAACTGAACTGACCAAACTTCAGTTCAATCTACAGGTTACCCGAACCGACCTCCTCATTTTCCAGCTTGGAGCCGACCCAAGCAGTCTCGGTGCGTCCGAACTGTACCCACACGGGACCCCCTTTGAGACCAAGTAGCACCGGTTATTCAACCTCGCTCGGACCTTCCGGTACCTAGGGACGTACCGGACGGCTCATCAAAGTGGTAGGAAAAGAAAAGCTTTCTCTGTTTGATGGTGTGCTCAGCTGAAGTGGTGCCGGGAGGGTGTTCTGGGTCACTACGCTTGTATTGAAGGAAGAGCTGGCAAGTTCATTTCCCTTATAATTCACGTCCCTTCTTAATAGATGGATTAACACTTTCTTTTTATCAATCTTTAAGCTTTCACTTACTTTTGCTAGTGTAGAACTAGTTTACAAGTGGATCAGTTGAATAATGCTAGAGGTTATTATGAAGTGATAATGTTTCGTTATTATTAAGCTGCAAGGTTGTGATAATAATGGTTTCTGTTTGCCCCAAATAATCTGCTTGTATTGTTACCTCTGAATCATAGTACAAGGTATATTTTGAAATTTCTATGCTCGTCTGTGCCTTTATTTATTTGGTTCGCCCTCTAAACTGAAAGAATTCGCTATTCAGTAAGTGAGACTGACTA
>NW_013953184.1:0-346 GCF_001266775.1 Austrofundulus limnaeus
AGACAGTGTGAAGGACTGAAGGATCTGTTGAAGGATCTGTCCAAGGTACTGAAAGTGTTGGCATGTTTCAGGACTTTAGATAGTGTGAAGGATTGAAGGAACTCTCCAAGGTACTGAAAGTGCTGGCATGTTTCAGGACTTTAGATAGTGTGAAGGATTGAAGGAACTCTCCAAGGTCCTGAAGGTGCTGGAATGTTTCAGGACTTTAGATAGTGTGAAGGAACTGATGAAGGAACTGTCCAAGGTATTGAAAGTGCTGGAATGTTTCAGGACTTTAGACAGTGTGAAGGATTGAAGGAACTCTCCAAGGTCCTGAAGGTGCTGGAATGTTTCAGGACTTTAGATA
>NW_013953184.1:2488-3107 GCF_001266775.1 Austrofundulus limnaeus
TCACACCTAAATACTGAGTGTTTCACAACTAAATACTGTGTTTTTAAAACTAAATACTGTGTTTCACACCTAAATACCGAGTGTTTCACAACTACATACTGAGTGTTTCACACCTAAATACTGAGTGTTTCACAACTAAATACTGAGTGTTTCACAACTAAATACTGAGTGTTTCACACCTAAATACTGTGTTTCACAACTAAATACTGAGTGTTTCACACCTAAATACTGAGTGTTTCACAACTAAATACTGAGTGTTTCACAACTAAATACTGAGTGTTTCACACCTAAATACTGAGTGTTTCACACCTAAATACTGTGTTTCACAACTAAATACTGAGTGTTTCACAACTACATACTGAGTGTTTCACAACTACATACTGAGTGTTTCACAACTAAATACTAAGTGTTTCACACCTAAATACTGAGTGTTTCACAAGTAAATACTGAGTGTTTCACAACTAAATACTGTGTTTCACAACTAAATACTGAGTGTTTCACACCTAAATACTGAGTGTTTCACAACTAAATACTGAGTGTTTCACAACTAAATACTGAGTGTTTCACAACTAAATACTGAGTGTTTCACAACTAAATACTGAGTGTTTCACACCAGACT
>NW_013953184.1:3914-7093 GCF_001266775.1 Austrofundulus limnaeus
CTTCAGGCACAGATGTACCTTAAACTTTATAAAAAAAATACCATCTATTATCATATTGATGACATTTTCTTACTTTCTTTCTTTTTCTCTTTTCTTCGTCAATTCTCTTTGACATCTAAAAATACACACATAACTAATTAGTCGGCAGTACAGCATAGATATTATAATTTCAAAGAAACCACTTTGAAAATAGCCAAAATGGGTTTTCAAATGGCATTTCAGTAATTAATCAATCATCCAAAATAGTGTGTGTTGCATTGTGGCAAGAATACTGTTGATTAAATTACTAAAATGTCACATGATTATTCAGGACTGGAGCAACTTATATACCTGCAGTATCAAGTTTGATACACATTTTTAACACGGTTTGACTGTACTATTAATTTTTTAAGTAATTATGCATTGTTTCAACACATAAGGTATTTATTTTAAAAAATTACAAACAATATTGTTGTTATTCTTACCATAACCTCTCCAAAATTAGCAAAAGTTTTCCTGAAAAAAAAAATGTGTGGATGACCTCATGTCAGCAGACATTTTGAAAAGGCAAAAAAAAAAAAAGGAGTTCCACTTCCTGCAGTACATTGTTAATCCACTAGAGGGCAGAATACAGGTCTCACATGATATACAACAGGTTTTTGAGGAAAATATTGATCACAGAATCCTGTGTAGCAAATATGATACAAATGGTGATATAGGGTTGATTAGCTATCTCGATTAACTTGTTCCATAAATTAAATGAAAACTTTACAGGCTAAAGAAAACTGCAAAAACTAGAAAAAAATAATACTATTTTGTAAAATGCTACTTGAATGCAGAATAATGCTGACTTATTTTGCTGAAATATATTAAAGTAAAAAAATATACTGTTCAAATTAAAAGAGAGCAATAGCTAAAGTTAGCTAAACAAAAGCTGAAAGCTAAAACCAGTGGCCTACGTAGCTAAAAGCTCAAGCAAGCAAAGCAGAAGAGTAAAAATGTGAAACAGTTAATAGACTACTAAAATTAGTAAGGCAGAAGGTCAAACCAGCCAAACAGTAGCTAAAACTATGAAGAACTAAAAGCTAAAATGATCTTAACCTGCTGGTAAAAGTTCAAACTATCCAGACAGAAACTAAAACTAACAAGTAACAAAAGCTCAGCCAAGCAAAGTGGCAAAAAATGCAAAACACTAACCAAAAGCTAGTAAAGTAGTAATAGCTAAATAAATGGTAGGACCAGCAAAACAATAGCTAAAATTAGCAGAACAGTACCTAAATGCTATAAATGAAAATGTTATGCTAAGGATTTTGGAGCACAAGTAATTTCAATGCATTTTCATGAGGAAAAATGTTGTTTAAACCTAAATAACTAAAGAAATATTTTACATATGCTTAAAGGTATAACTGTAATGTCCAATAACTGAAAGTATAAAGTAGTTGGTCCAAAACTCATGAGAAAGAAATCTTAAACAAATGATGCTGAGTCAGCGTTCGCCCACTAACAGAAAACTGCAGAACTGATTGAATTTAGACAAGAAAGTGTTCAGATGGTTGATGTAGGTGCAGCAGTTCCCCAGCAGAGGTCAGACCTGAGCTGTGCTCTGATTTAACTCAGGGTGGGCTGCAGACAAACCTGCTTTGATGCAACAACAAGTCAGATTCAGAACTTTATGTATTAGTCACAAAAATATGCTTCATTTCGAAGAATCGTAGAAATTTAACGTGTGGATGAATTTGTCTCGTGTTGGAGGAACTCTCACCGGTTGAGTTTTAATTAATGAGGGAATGAATGTTAATGAGTTAACTCTGAAAACAAAGAAAATAAAACCAAAGGGATACACAGAGGCAACACCAGCTGGCAGACAGGAATACATTTATAAGATTATAAATAAAGGATTATTGTTGATGGCATACTGGTTTAGTTCCTGGGATTGTTAGATGGTTTCTACACATTTTTATGGAAATCAAATCAGTGTTTTCCTCTGAGCTCATTTCAACTCATTTAGATATTTTTGGTTCAACTTCATGGAATCAAATTCATGTTTCAGGTCTGTTTACTTCAGCTCTTTCTAAATGTTTTCTTAGATAGGTTATAATAGTTTCAGACCAAGGCCATCTGATACATGAATATTAATGCATGAATCACATGTTGCAGCAGCAGGAAGGCCTGATGAACAGCTGTTAATTATCAGTGATTACAGATGTGGACAGAGGTTCGTGTCTGCAGTCATCGATATAAATCTGCAGAGGTCTTCGTTTAGTCATAACAAGTTGATGAGCTTCAACCTTCACCTGAATCCACAGCAGGAAAAAGCCAAGGAGGAAAACTTCCGGGTTCGTTTTAAGTCAGCTGACCAGGAATCAACCAATCAGAGGCCGCTGTTCGTTGTAAATAAAGAGTTGAGTTTGAGCTCGTGCACGCAGCCTGCAGCAGGAACAGAGAGGGARCATGGTGCTGGACAAACCTGTCAGAGGTGAGTTGGTTGTTTTATTTCTCTCTTTCTTTCCTTTCTGCTGATAAACAGAGAAAAAACTCCAACAGGTTCACTGACAGTGTTTTTATCCTGTTAATGAACCTGTTTTTATCATTCAAACACAACAGAGTCTTTAAAATGATCATTATTCTGCTTCATAAAGCTGCAGAACTTGTTTTCTTTATTGTGAATCATGTTTTATTTATTTGACTTTAAACCTCTTAAAAGTTTAAGTCACAAAAGTTGCCATTTTTTAAATGAAGAAAAATAAATATGTCCTAGGCCTAAAGCTGTAAGAAGCCCTTAGATTTTCACTTAATTGGTTGTATTTTTGCATTATTTTAAACAATTTCCATGATTACACAAATGTATTTAGAAAACTTATGATTGCACATGTTACAGGTATTATTTTCATGGTTGATATTTTTTACTAAATAATTAGTGAATATATTCATACATCCTTAAAGCATCTGAGCAATAATGAAACTATTCTTTATTTTATGTTTTTACTTATAAACTGTTCTTCTTTTTGAATCTTTGTATGAAAACAAAGTAAAGCAGGTTTTTCTAGGAATTTGAGTGAAAAAAATGCACACTCACTGTGAGGCTGGATTAAAACGGGATTATGTTTAATCCCACAGCTCTGAATTTTACACCAGACGACCTCGCACTTAGATGATTATTGTACCATTAAAAAGTGTGTGTGTGTGTGTGTGTGTGTGTG
>NW_013953184.1:11576-12921 GCF_001266775.1 Austrofundulus limnaeus
ACCAGTACACTACATGTGTTTTACCAGTACATGTGTTTTACCAGTACATGTGTTTTACCAGTACACTACATGTGTTTTACCAGTACACTACATGTTTTACCAGTACACTACATGTGTTTTACCAGTACATTAAATGTGTTTTACCAGTACATTACATATGTTTTACCAGTACATGTGTTTTACCAGTACACTACATGTGTTTTACCAGTACATGTGTTTTACCAGTATAGTACATGTATTTTACCAGTACACTACATGTGTTTTAACAGTACACTACATGTGTTTTACCAGTACACTACATGTGTTTTACCAGTACACTACATGTGTTTTACCAGTACACTACATGTGTTTTACCAGTACACTACATGTGTTTTACCAGTACATGTGTTTTACCAGTACACTACATGTGTTTTACCAGCACACTACATGTGTTTTACCAGTACAGTACATGTGTTTTACCAGTACAGTACATGTGTTTTACTAGTACAGTACGTGTGTTTTACCAGTACAGTACATGTGTTTTACCAGTACATGTGTTTTACATGTTCAGAATGCACTCGGCTGCAGTTGTGCAGGTTTAGCATCATGTATAACTATAATACTACAAAGTAGTTTTAATAATGTGAGTTCCGTCTTTTTTTATATTTAATTAAACAGATAAAAATCATGCAGGATGGCAGAAGACAACACGCAACAATTTCTATTTGTTTTAGTTGGAAATGTTTTAGTTTTATAATAATTTCAAAATAAAAGCCTCTCAAATTCCCATCAATCTAAACCCAAATCTCAGACATTTCTTCTGATTTTGCTCCGCCTTGTTGTCCTCTACAGTTCATCATTTCTTACACTGCACACTTTTGTTTACAGCACTTGTTGTTTAACGTTTCACCTTAACTGGGACTCGTGTTGTTGTCCTGAACGTTCAGCAGCAGGTTCAACCTGAAAATCTGCATTTCTGTTTTAAACGCAGCTCATTATGCAGCTCTGCAGAGGCCGTAAACAATAACAAGTGCTGCGCTTTGAAAGAAACAAGTAAATGTGTTTTGGWGTGGTGTATATATTTTACCACTCACACATTTAAACACTTGTAATGTAATTTTAAAACAGCTTGCACTGCAAATTCTYCTTACCAATTTTACATACTTTTTAYAGTTTATAGATAAAATACTCTGAAACACACAACATTTGAGGTAATCCAGCCAACATTTGTGAGTTAAAATACTTTTTCTACAGGATTTTTCAAATTTTAAGAAAAGAAAAATCCTTCTATCAGCTTGATTCATGCTGGACTTTTCTATTAGGCTCTATAGCGCCTCTAGTGTTTAGACATGGAACTGCATCCAGC
>NW_013953184.1:19804-24152 GCF_001266775.1 Austrofundulus limnaeus
TAAACTAAACTAAACTAAACACGTAGTACTTTTTAGTTTTTATAAGAGGTTGTACTAAAACTCTGTTTCTATGCAGGAAACACCACATAGAGCTCAGTTATTTATTCTGTTTAGTCCATGTTAAACATGAAATATTGAAGTTAAATACRAAGGGTCAGTGTAGTGCTCATCAGTGAGAATGAAGTGAGCTAAAGGTTTCTGGATGGTTGTAGTGAGCTCAGATCAAACTGATTTATTTCATGTTAACTTATGAAGTTGGACTTTTTTATTTATGTTTTCTTGTGTWCCTGACAGGAACCATGTTAGCTCCTACTTTAGCCTTCTGGGGTTTAAATGGTCTCCTGCTGTTGGTGGACATTACCGGTAAACCGTCTTTCATCACCCGCTACCGTATCCAGGAGGACAAGAACAATCCGGTACGTTCCATTTATCATTTATTTAATGAACTTTTTAATCCTCATCGTCCGTTAACGTAAACAAGCTGTTTGTAGGATAAAATATTCTTTCTTCCAGCCTCTAATTCCTGCGGCCTGAACACGTGAGGCGTTCTGATCAAAGTCCTCTGGTTGTGTTTGATTAACAGGCTTGTTGTGCTGCAGAGATAAAGACTCACATCACTAATAGCTACAGTTAGCAGAAAATAATCATGTCTGTGATAATCTATCAGGTCATAACACAGGCTGCTGCTTTATTGAYGCTGTAAAATAAATATATAATTTTCCGGTTTTGTCTTAAAAATCAAAAGAAATAACCTAAAATGATGTCAAGTGTTCATGTTTTTATTTGACCTGCTCCTTCAGTGTTCATTCCTTCACTCAGTTTGATACAAACTGTGCAGTTCATCACATTTATTGTGTGATTATAATGTTAGAGTTGTTCCAGACACTCATAAAAGCTGATATCTGTGACGATCTGCTGAAGCTTTTTGCACGAAGGTAGTCCCCAGGAAAAAACAGCTTGTGTGTTTGGTGAAGCAACAAGTCATGTTCCTGTTTAATCAGTTCAGTCRCACACATCTGCACACATCTGCACACATCTGCACAGTCAGCTAATCCACTCATTCTGTTGCTCCCACCTAAAGGACCAAGAACATTTTGATAACATCAGATTAGATCTGTTAGGAAGAACTATTCAACAAAAACAGCTAAATCTGAAATGGCTCATTGAGCCAAATGTTGCAGGAAGTAAAACACGAATACAAAAATCCATGTTTTGTTCTTTGGTTTTTGGTTTCAAAATGAGAAAAAAAAAACAAATGATCAAGTTTATTTTATTTTTTTTTTTTTTACTACAAGACAGAAACTATACAGAAGAGGATTAGGGCCAGTGAAAAAAATATAAAAAGGAATTCTGAATTTTTTCTCTCAGAATTCTGATTTTAACCTCAGAATGCTGAAAAAATGTTATAATTCTGAGATTAAAGTCAGAATTTTGAGAAAAAGTCAATATTTTGAGAAAAAAGTCAAAATTTTGAGAAAACGTCAGAATTCTGAGATTAAAGTCAGAATTACTTTTTTTTATTTTTTCACTGGCCCTAATCCTCTTCTGTAAAACGACAATTGCAAAAGTCAAAAAGGCTGTTTTTTAGTCATTGGTTGATGCAAAGACAAGCATTATATTTATTTAGTGCACCATTTGTTACTTTCTAGCAGATCGTTATGTTTTCACTTCTCACTGTGGAAATGTTTCTTATTTACAGGGAATCATTGAGACCTGATGATATCATGAACAAAATTSCTTTAATATTTGAAGTTTTTCTGAATAAATACATAAATAAAAATTAAAATACATTTATTTTGGATTTAAAGATCAAAAATCAAACACTGTGGAATTTTAATTAGTTTGATTTTCCTTTTTTTCATTTAGGTTTGAAAAACAGAAAAGCAACACAGGTTTTATTTATTTATTTGTTTTAACAGAAAAACTAAAGAATGAACCAGACACAGATTCACAAAGTACAAGATGTTAAAGTGCTGCTGTATATACAGTATTTTAGAAAAAATCATAGTTTTCATTCACACTGGCCTCATGTCATCATGAATGTCTTTGCGTTTAAAAACTATAAAGTTTTGGGCAACTCAACTTGTAAAAATTTTCTTATGACTATTTTAGTTTTATCAGCTAAATAAAATCTACCTGCTAGAATTACAGGATGTACAGGTCTAAATGAGGCTTCCTGTATATATGTTTTTCAGCTTAGACGTCTTTAGTGTTGGACAAACTTTTCATAAGATGGCATAAATCGTCAAACATTATGTGACAGGGCTTGAAGACATACAGTATATTATTAATTTTAACAAATTAAATAATAATAATAAACAGTGTTTTGCAACTGAGGTGTAAAACCACGTCTTCTGGTTCAAGTGGAACTGCTGCTGCTCAATGAAGAGAGAAACTCTGAAACAGGCTGGTTGAACAGCAAGAATCTTTATTTTTGCAGTCCAGGAGATTACAGCCAAAAACCAAATTGTGGCCTTCAATGCCAAATGATTCACCAAGTAAGAAAGATGGAGAACGAAGGCCAAGAGTGGGGGCGTACAAGGCTTCTTTATAGGCTTCACACATGTACCATAAATTTTGTCACGGTGTACCTTCTTCCTAATATGGTAATATGTGCCGAGCTCTGAAAGCTGGAGAACCAAGAGAGGCATAACACATCTGTGTATTCCTGAGAAGAGCCCCCACTCTTGGACACTACACAACAGAACCATCAGTCATTTAATCTACTTGTTCAGAAAGGAGTGTGAAGTTTGCACTATTTTAAAATTCCTGCCCCTTTCTGCCATTTATCAATCTTCAGTTTACTTTAAAATACGTGTTATAGTACATATAGTAGTAATAGTTATATATTATATGAATAGTTTACTGCGTCCACAGTTCATTCTGGTTTAAGTGAATAATTTGTGAAATTGGACGTGGTTTTATCGTCTCGGTGGTCCTGCAGGTTGACCCAGTGAAGCTTCGTCAGGCGGTGAAGACGGTCCTCTTCAACCACGTCTGTATCTCAGGGTCCATGGTGGTGGTAGCCCACCAGCTGATGTCCTGGACTGGAGATCCCTGTGGCCCCGAGCTGCCCACCTTCCACCGGGCCCTGCTGGAGCTGGCTGTCTTCTCCATGCTGGAGGAACTCCTCTTCTACTACTCACACAGGCAGGAGGCGCTAACCTCACAGCACCTGCAGATGTTTGGATGCAGATGTTTAATTTGATTCCACTGTTTTTGTTTAGGTTGTTCCACCATCCCAGCCTCTACAAGCTTTATCACAAACAGCACCACGAGTGGACCGCTCCCATCGGCATCGTCTCCATCTACGCTCATCCTCTGGAGCACGTGGTGAGAAGCTCCTCCCACCGTTTAAACCATGACGTGTCTCCTTTAAACGCAGATAACCTGATCTGTTGTTATTGGCTGCCTGCTGTCAGATCTCCAACATGCTGCCTGTGGCGATCGGGCCGGTGCTTCTGGGCTCCCACATCACCACCACCTCCACCTGGTACTGCCTGGCTCTGATCAGCACCACCATCTCCCACTGCGGCTACCACCTGCCCTTCCTGCCCTCCCCCGAGTTCCACGACTTCCACCACCTCAGGTGTTCGACCAACACAGGCTGCTTTTTCTTCTGCAAACACAAATTTATTCATGTTTCTTTGAAAAGAAAAAGGTTTATTTTCTCAGTCAACCAGCTTATCTACCTTTAAAAATCCATAAAGTAATGATCTAATAAAAGGTCAAAGTTTTAAAGTGAATCTTTAAAAAACACCAGTTTCACATTTAACTTCAGGAACGTTGAGTCTTAAAGGGGTCCCTGATTAGACTTTATTTAATAAACATATAATTTAACTGTAAAATAAAGACCACTGTAGAGCAGGGGGGTTAAACTCATTTTCACTGAGGGCCACATGAGAGTTATRGTGGCCCTCAAAGGGCCAGTTGTAATGAACTCTGTTTCATGTTTAACTTTGACTAAACAGAGTTTTAACACGTCCTCTTTTAAACACTCATAAGAACTAAGTGTACGACTGACTAAATCTGTAATAAATTCAGAAATATTATTAAAAGTAAAACTAATAAAGTTTCACTCACTGTTGAGTTTCTAGTGAGCTGCATTATGTCAGATTTAGTTTGTTTGATGGTGACTTTAAAGCAGTTTATTTTCAGACATTAATACTCTATCAACTAAATCGCTCAGTTACTTCAAGCCAACAGCTCAGCTTTATTTCATTTTTTAATGAAATTAATTTTGTTGCATTTGACCATAACTTTAAAGTTTACCATTGATATAAGAAACAAATTTCTTGTTAAGTAAAAAAAAAATTGTTTTTTCTTTTGGGTGGGGGTAACCTACCCG
>NW_013953184.1:26458-29155 GCF_001266775.1 Austrofundulus limnaeus
AGTAAGAACAATTTACTTGGTAAGATTCTTGAAATACTTGATTTGACTCAATTTTTTCTTATTTCAAGAAACTTAATTAGGAAATGTTTGACTTAATTAGAGTCAAATTTTCAGACTAACAAGACAAATAATCTTACACATTCTGAAAACAAGATGATTATTCTTACACAATCAGTTCTTGTTTAGTAAATCAGTCTGAAAACAAGATGAAAAAGACTTTTTGGCTGATATAAGGTTTTAAACCTTAGTTTTACTCCAGTTTATCAGACACTTGATGCAAACAAACTATTTGCTCGAGTCTCCTGCTTCATTTTCTCACTCGTTTACTTTTAAATCTTCAGCAATAAACTTACTGAATCTGCTGCAAAACACAAAGTTAAAGTCAGGGAACGAGCCGGGCTGTGGAGAACCCCAAACTACTTTTAAATGATAAGTTTATCTTTTGATTTATTCCTGGAAGTAAACATGAAGCCGTTAGCTTTGAGTCTCAAACTTAAAAAAAAGTTTCGTACAAAACACTGACCAGTTTTTGACTAACTTTCTGTCTGCTCTTCATGACTCTGCAGTGAGCACCTTGACTTCATAGTATCAGAGAAGAACTGCAGGTMATCATTAAGTTAGCCAGGAATTATCAGAAACCATGTTCTCATGTTGGCAACACTCCTAATAAAACAAAGAAAAAAAGCTCTGATTTTACAAGAAATATCCTGTTTTCATCCAGATGTCAACTTTCCCTYTCCAGACACAAAGCCCCGCCTCCATCGTAACAGAAACACAGCAAATTCAATTTAAAACGCATTAAAGAGATCATTAAAAAATAAAGTTAAAGTACAGATGTAAGGCAGATGTGTCCTATAAACAAAAAGCCAAAGCAGAGCCGAAATCATTTCTCTTCATCCGTCTAATTCACATTTACGTTAGTGGAAAGGTTATTTTTTTCTCTGATATCATTAGTTCTTGATGAAGCGAGCAAACGATCCCGAACACGTCCACCCCACCTGTTAGTGTTCGCACCTGTAGCCCAAACAGGAAGCGGCGAGGTCCAATCAGCATCGAGAACTCTGAGCCTCCTTCGAGCGTGTGGGTCCTCCTCGCTGCCATCCTCCTCTTCAAGTAATCCAGAAGGTTCCGGTCCTGTAGCGTCGCTGACGATGGATGGATGGATGGATGAGCGGATGGATGGATGAACGGATGGATGCAGCACATCTGACAGAAAGGCGGGAGGAGAAGCACCCGGAAGGAGGTCGTCTTTAACTCTCACTTCCACTTTTTTAGTTTGAGGAGGGGAGGACGACAGATTTCCATCAGCTTCCAGCACAAAACAAAAAAAGCCACAAGCTGCGAGCAGAAACACACAGTTCATACAGAAGTGACACGTGGAAGACAGTTCACACAGAGAGGCTGGGGGGGGCGTGGTGGGGCTGGGGGGGCGGAGCACAAGTTGGAAGCAGTAAAACCATCAAAATAAGGCAACTTTCAATCATTAGGCTGAAGTGACGGGTTCAAACAAGTCTTTTATCAGTTGGTTGGTTTAGAGTTTCCCCTCAGACTTCAGCCACAAAGTAATCACTGTTAGCCCCTGACTGATGGTGCCGGGGGGGTGCAGATGGTTCGGACCACTCTGGTCCAGCTGAATGTGAGAAGCAGCACAGCCTCCTGCTCTCAGTCTGGACTGACCACCTCAGAAATGTCTGGGAATCAAAAACCTTTTCAGCCAGTGAGCGGGGGGGTGGTGGGGGTAATGACAGAGGGAGGTGTCCGCTTGTTGACGTGCCGATCTGCAAACTTCTGTTTCATTCCAGATTTTTTTTGTCTAATTCTAAAAATAATAAAACGGAGGAATTTGATAAAACGATGAAGATTTAGTTTTAATCCAATGAAAGGCTGAATGAAGTGCTGGGTGCACCCCCCTCCCTGCCCCGCTCCGGTGGCGCAGAGAAAAAAAAACTGCAACTTGAAGAGTCGAAGCGTGCGGGCCGCTGTGTTCCTCTCCGCAGTTACTTCAGTGTTTTAGTGCTCGCTGCAGAATCCTCTTTGGGGGCGGGGCTTTTCTGGTTGGTGGGTTTGGCAACATCCTTGGCTGTGTGGGCCTGGGTGGCGGAGGGGGCGGGGCCTCCACTGGCCTGGCTGTGGGGCCGGCTAGAGAGCTGCGATGGATGTCGGCGCCGGCCGTCTCCGCTGGACGAGTGTCGTTTGCGGCCCCCGTCCTCCATCGGTGGCTGGAAACAAAATTTATTCAGTTTAACTTGGTTTGACTTTAAAACTCAGCTGCAAATCTATTAATCCTAATTTTATTCATATAACACTTTACAACAGTGACTAACAGTTCTTTTTATYAGTTCAGTAATAAAAAAAGATTAAAAACCAACAACGTGGTAGAAAAATAACAGTGTGCTAAAAGCAGTCGTTTAAAATACAGTCCAAAGGATTTATGTTGTTGGTGTCAAATAGACGTATACATCATCTGCATAAAACTGAAACTGGAGATTATGTTTATACAGTGGGGAGAACAAGTATTTGATMCACTGTTGATTTTTCAGGTTTTCCCACTTGCAAAGCTTGTAGATGACTGTAATTTTTATCATAGGTACTCTTCAACTGTGAGTGATGGAATCTAAAACAAAAATCCAGAAAAATACAATGTATGATTTTTAAATAATTAATTTCCATTTAATATATATAATCTCTGGATGATCC
>NW_013953184.1:31052-32220 GCF_001266775.1 Austrofundulus limnaeus
TTCCATTGCAGTTTTGGAAAAAACGCCAATTTCAATACGGCCGAAAAACCACCTCATCCTAGTGCAAAAACATTTTGTCAAAAAACATATTTTTTCCCCGAAATTGACGTGTTTCCATTGAGCAAATTTATTTTCGAAATTCTAATTTGTGCATTTTCACGGTCACTGGAAACGCAGCTAGTGAGAACAGCACAGGTCCGAGGATAGACCCCTGAGGCACACCAGTAGTCAGAGGAACAGTGGATAAACAGAAGTTATTAATCATCACATTAAAGTTCTTTCAGACAAAAAGTAAAGACCACAGAGTATACATCCATTTCCTGTTGTATGATTGATGTCATACTTTGTGAACACGCATCTTTAAAAATAAACTTTTGAGCTCCTTACATCGATTCTGAAATCTTCCAGGCGTTTAAACTTGCTCAGGCACTCCTGCAGTTTCGGATCGATCTCCAGAGTCTTGGCTTTGGAGTATTTGAGGAAAGCCCAGAACTTCTCCAGTCCGTACAGCTGACCTGAGATCATGAAACAAAAACGAGGTGAAGCTTTTTTTTCATGCAAGATTAAAAGAAAAACAAACATTAAACTTTATTCAACTGGTTTAACCATGTTGGAGGGATGGTTTCACATTTCCTCACCAGCTTCGTAGTCTTTCATAGTTTCCTCCTGGAAGTCCTTAAAGATGTCCGGCCTGAACTTCTTCTCCAGACCGTAGCTGTAGTACCTGAACAAGCACTCCAAACCGTACCTGAACACACCAGGTGATGCAATGATTCACCTACACTGAGACTTTATAAACAGGTTTTGATGAACTCAGCTACAAACTAAATCAACTCTCTCACCTGTAACCTTCTTTCCCGTCCTCAACCACCAGCTGCCTGAACTCTTCGTACATCTTTCTGTTGAAATGATCCCGCAAGAAAAACGACCAGAAGCGGAAGAGCGTGTTCATCTCCTGCGACTGGCCGATGCCCAGCCTCTTCCTCTCTGATTGTTGGAAACAACAGATACGAGTGAACATCGTTATTTGGGGTTTTTTAGCCGCAGATTGATTTGATTTGATTTATTTATTCAAACAGGAAAAGATTACTAAAAACCAAGCCTGACTCAGCATAATTGCTGTTTTACAGCAGGTTCCTGTTCTGCAGCACATAAAACACTCAGAATT
>NW_013953184.1:32897-34003 GCF_001266775.1 Austrofundulus limnaeus
TACGACATGGTTGAGAGTATAAAGGCATGAAGATAGATATTTGAATGATTGTCTAAAGTTGTGTAAAAGAGAACGCACCGTTGAGGCAGCGCCGGCGGTATTTGTGGTAAACGTGTTGCGTGAAGCCGTTCTCCTTCAGCAGCTCGTGTGACGGGTGCTGGAACTTGGGGAGGGATTGAGGCGTGCAGCCAATGTTGCTCAGGGCGGGGGTGCCCTCCGACGGGCTGGCGTTGGAGCTGAGAGAACAAACAGGTGGAGGAGGGAACATTATTAAACTGTGAATGATTTAAAACCTGTTAAAGTAGTATCTATATAAAATCTAAACACTTGGTTAAACACATTTATCTATGAGCATCGTTATTTATTGGTTTAGCCCTAATTAAATAATCAATAGATAATTATGTGGGAAAAAAAAATCGCATAAAAATAAGCTTTTTTCCATTAAATCACAAATAAATGAAAATAAAGACAAAAGCATCATCCTGAATGAATCAACACAAAAGAAAATGTCTGAGGGCAACATAACCAAATCTGAAAACTCCTCCCAAAAACGTCCCTTCCCCTAAAAATGTTGTCCAACCATTTGGTTTTCTTGAATTATTTTCTCAAAATACCATACTGAAATGTAACTGAGTGTATCTCAGCATTTACAAACTCTACTTTAATAATCTTAGTATCAAAATAAAGCAACACTTGGGAGATTTCATCTGAAGTGTAAGTATTAAAACAGCTGCTGTGGGTTTAGAGATATTGGGGATGGAACAAAATATTTTTTTTCACTCTCACCTGAATATWTTTTTCATTAGACAGTATATAAMCCATTTAAAACCATAATGAATCAGGGTTAAAACTCTTGGAAACCATAAATCCACCTGTGGACATCACCTGTGCAAAGATTCATGCTGCTAAAGTTAACTGGAATAAAGTTAGAGGTTTTAATACAGGATTCCTACAGCTCTACAGCAAGTTAAATTAAAGACTTTTAATGCTTTTTAATGCCACTTGAAAGGAAATTTAAGACCAACTTCCCAATAAACTCAAATGTAAAAAAAAATAAACAATTTTACCCAAATGTTTATTTTTACGCAAAACAATTAGCTGCGGTA
>NW_013953184.1:34377-39269 GCF_001266775.1 Austrofundulus limnaeus
TATTAAATAAAATAATGAGAAGTTATATTTGACTGCAGTTGAATCAGATTCACTCAAAATCAAGTTAAAAAACTTTCAACACACTTTACAACATATTTAGATATCTGCTTTGACTTGCTTTAAAAATATAATGTCAACATTTTGCAACAATTCCATTTTGTACAGTTTGTTTACTTTCTGATTCAACCTCCTGTCATTTCTGTTTGGTGAATGTAGAAATAGTTTCCATGAGCTTTTAGCCAAGATTCTTGGGTTTATTTTGATACCAAACATGTCCAGGTTCAACTTAAAGATMTTAAGTKAAAAGARGTTAAAAGAAATAGAAAATGGAAAAAGCTTTTTTGCCCCTGGTACCGGGGCATTGGGCTCAACAGGTTAACAATTTAAGCTTGAATCTAAGACGAAACCCTTTTTAAAAACAGTTTTCTAGAGTCTGTTTGACACGAAGCACGGCTCAGTTCAGTGTTCACAGAKGTAACAAGTCTGACCTGACAGAGGCGGTGCGGGAACGGTGTTCTCTGGAGTCCATCACCCAGCCCACGTGACACTCCAGGGGTGGGTTTGAGCTGTGTCGAGTCTTCCTCTTCCTGGGGGTCTGAAATAAAYAAAACAAAACCGGACAAGTCGGTTGGTGAAACCATTTCTAACCAGCAGGTCTGTCCTCCTCTCTGCGGCTGCCTGACCTTGGCGTCGACGGGCCGGCTCTCCTTCACCACGGGGTAGAAGCGCGGCGTCATGGCGGGGTCCTTGCGGTGAGGGGTGCGAGGCGTGCGGGGCGTCCGGGCACTGCGGTAGTTGGGCGACTCAGGCACGGTGGTGGGGAGCGAGCGGGCTATGGAGGAGGGCTCGGGGGCGCCAAAGAGTTTATTCGCCAACGCGTCTGTAGGAACTGGGAAGAGAAAGAAGCTTTAAATAAAAGATTTAACGTCAATTTAACAGCCTCAACTGATAAACTGATCAACTCCGTTTTTCACTTGTTGGAGCTTCTGTCTAGTGAAGCAGGTGAGTGAAAGATCATCAGTTTTACCAAATATTTAAATCCTCTTTTAGAAAATGGCTAAATCAAAGTATTCAGTTTTTATGTTTTAACTCAAATAAAATACAAAAAAAATTTTAGAAGAGTGTCACGCCAAACCTGCGGTGCCAAATACATTTATTTATATATTTTGTAACAGAAAATATAAAATTAACTTCTTTCTACAGAAAAATAACAGAAGTGACATCATCCCGCAGAGACATCAACTCTCAAACTGGCGTCTTGTAATTAAACCAGCTTATGTGATCAAAATATGAACATTTTAAGGAGAAGGAAGTTTTTTTGTAAAGTCCATGTTTTTTTGTGTCCTCCTTACTCTGCTGAGGCCGCGGGGGACCTGGGGGGACTTCCTGATTGGGGTCAACGGGGGGCTCTGGTGTCAGACAGTCGAACTGTTCGCGGCTGATCAGGTGGACCTTCTTGAAGTTCTCCACCTCTTGCTGTAAAAACGAGACAAACAGTGAAGCTGTGAGGGAAGACAGGAACATCTAGAGCATCGATTAGTTTCAGAAAACCATTTAGTAAAAAATAGATTGTTGTTCTAATTTTACCCAGAAACACATTTTTGCKCAGATTTTCAGTGGCAAATTTCTGAATTTCAAAAAGATATGTCAAACTGAAAAGTTTAGAAACTCATCGTTAATGAAGAAACGGTACTGGATGGATCAACAGACCTCATCTGCAGCAGTTTGGAGATGGAGATGCAGCAGCAAAACCCAGCTGCCAACAACTTTCTCTGCACCTTCATACCTGAAACCTGAACTGTTCTGAGGAAYCAAAGCAGCAGCAGCTTCACGTCCACGCTCACCCTGAACAACAGGGCTGAGAACCTACAAACACTGCAGTTTTTCTTCCACCCTCCACCAGCAGCTCCTCCTGTCATTTACAGTTATTAAAAACAACTCACACTCCGTCTTAAATCCCAGCCAGTCTCTTCAGGTGTTTCAGGATTCATCTTTRGTCTGGCCYCCTGCAGCCCGTCCTCTCCACCCTTCAGGACCAGCCCTTGCAATGTGAGGTCTATTTATAAACAAGCAAGCTTTGTTCCACGCTGGATATGTGCCGGTGGATACGTGAAGGTACCACAACAAACACASAATGGGGCAACAATGACCGCTAAACCAAACAAAACCAGCATTCTGCTCCATGTTTCACTTCCACATCCAGAAACGGCTCCAACTGTTGGTGAAGAAATCTCCTCGGGCTTCAAGCAGAAACATCACACAGCGTGTTGCATCTGGCTTGTATGAGATTCTGACAGAATTATTACTTTTAAAACAAATACAACCTTTTTTGATATTATTTTTTAAAAGAAAAATGCAATTTCTATTACTACTTCATCCTAAAATGATCACAATAACCGTGTTTCCATCAAGGCTTTTTGATGCGCATTTAGAAGTGTCGCATTAAAATTGCGAAAAAAAGTCAGATGGAAACAGCAAAATTCGAAAAAAATTCCTCAATTCGCTAAGAAGTGTTTACGCTCGCTTGAGGTGGTTTTTGGATGATTCACAAAGTAGTTAATGAGCAAAACGGGAGATGGAAACATGTTGTCAGAATAAATTCTGACGTAGCGCATATTTACCTCACGTGACGTTCAGCTGTTTCCGCTTTCCTGCCTCGTCCCGGATGTTATTATGAACGCGCAAAAACATTGCGTTTATTTCCCTTTATTTCGCTACGTCTCCTGGCAGCGTTAAACATAGTTTGTACTAGTTGAATAGATAGAATAATTACAACTTGCCCAACAGCAAGGCATTCACGAAAAAATTGCTCCATTGTCCCGAGATGATTAGCCTCTGCTAGTTAGCAAGTTTCACTTCCTGTTTACTACCGCAAAGCTTGTCGCTGACGTCTGACGTAATCAAGCCTGCGTAGCCTCATCTGATGTAATCATGCGTTGCATAGCCTCGTCTGACGTAATCACGCGTTGCGTAGCCTCGTCTGACGTAATCACGCATTGCATAGCCTCGTCTGACATAATCACGCATTGCGTAGCCTCGTCTGACGTAATCACACGTTGCGTAGACTCGTTCATTCGCATCAAACAGTCGAGAGGAAAACTAGATGGAAACAGTCTAGATTCAAAAATTTATGTAATTTTTTGCGAATTTTGAAAAGTTCGATAAAAATTCACTCTACAACTGGATGGAAACACGATTATAGTTTAATACTGATTGCGTTATAGGTTAGGGCTGTGCCTGTACTTTGATAGTTGATTAATTTGTTGATTATTTTATCGATTGATTGATTAGTCACTTATTTTTGTCACAACGTCCATCTGTGCTTCCTGTGGGTGCACTTCCTGTTCCTGTTTTCACTGCCACTGTTAGACTGAGTCTGCATTTTACAGTCTGAAAATTTGTCTCCATTTTCCATCGACACGATGGTCTTTCTGTTCTGCCGTTATTATCGCCCTTTGATGTGTCGACTGTGTCTTCTTCTGTGGTTTACAGACCAGCACCTCTTGTTCTTTAGTAAACAAAGACAATAGAAGCTGTTCTATCCCCAGCAGGGCTTGTCTTCATTACAGACATGAATTAACATTTATGTGGTTACCGTAATTATTCGTATATACTATCTCATGTACGAACCCCTGTATTTTGAGCTTAAAAAGCATAAAAAATGTAATTCTCAAACTACCTCTAGTTTCATACAGACTTCAGGATTTTTCAGCCTTTGCAGTCTTTATATATATCAGTAAAATGATCATTTGACTGTTGTTGTACCAGTTTTAAATTTTACTTTAACATCTGTACTAAAAGGTTCACAACAACAAATGTATAACAGTAACTACAACAAAAACTACGTGAAATTTAGCAGTAATCATTTGTTAACTGGTGTGATATAACAAACAGATGTGGCTCTAACAAGTGTGGATGAAACTGTATGTATTTGTGGATGTATTTTCTTGTTTTTAGAAACAGTCCAGTTTCAGAGGGACAGCCTCACCTTAATGGTGGCATACTCTGGCTCGTAGTTGTCGTCCCACAGGTCCTTCTCGTAGTAGAAGAGCCCGTCGTTGATCACTTTGGCCAGCTCGTTGGTCAGCTTGGCGCGGGACGTGTGCTGCCCCGTGCGGTCGCCCCCCGGGTGTTTCCTCAGGTAGGGGGGCGTCTGCGTCACGATSAGGATCTTGTTGACGTCCTGGTCGTCCAGCTCGCCGTCCGTCTCCTCGTCCGACCAGTCGGTGAAGGTGTTGCGGCGTCCGTCCATCTGCTCCATCTCTTCGTCAAACATGAAGTCCAGCTCCTCCGGCTCGTCTTGCTCTGTGCCGTCCTGATTGAAAAAYAAAAACCCAGAGATGAATTTATGTGTTGAAGACGACTCTTAGCTCCGCTAAATCTTACTTTATTATCTGTAAATCTGATTGCATTTTCCATGGTTGGTTGTGGCAGCCATCTTGAATTGGGATGCCCCCCAAAAGTTAATCGACTGAAGGTAGAGATGCAAACAATTAATCGTTAACTTGAGATTAATGTATTAATCAATAACTTACAGCTAATACCTTATATTGTACCTTTTACTTGTGTTGTTGACTGATGTTGTTGAGCTAGAGTTTCTTCTCCTTGTGTGTTGTTTGACCATTTTTTATTTACAAGTGTTTACCAATAAAATCAAGACAAATTTCCCACAGGGGACAATAAAAAATTCCAATTCCAATCCCTAGCTGTAGATGTTCATCCAGTGATTAGTCTCTGCAACTTTTGTTAAAAATTTGTAAGGTAGTTAATAGGTGTGTAAGAAAATATCGATACACTGAAATATCGCGATATTTCATTTCCCGATACTGTATCGATATTCTAAAGTCCCGTATCGATTTTTATTAAGGTTTAAAATGTCAACTTTCCTGCCA
>NW_013953184.1:39753-41802 GCF_001266775.1 Austrofundulus limnaeus
GTATGGCAATATATTGGGATATATCGTATCGTGACCCCGCGGTCATGATATGTATCGTATCGCCAAATTCTTGCCAATTCACAGCCCTAGTAGTTAATGAATTTTTTTGCCAACAGACACATGAACTCACAAAAAATAACACTAACATCCAACACTTAAAGCAAAAAGCCCCAGAAACTTTAAAAATAATACATGCAACTGTTAAAACTCTAAGATCTATAATAGTGTATGAAATTGTATTTAGTTTTCAAGTTAAAATTCTTTATTTTAATTCTAAATTTTGTTTTTTAAAGAGCACTGCTGCACCAACTTCAATACAGCAATACAATAAAATCATACGAACAATAAACACAAATATTTTCTGACCTTATTTGCTGAGACAGGAGTGGGTGAGGATCCAGGCTGAGGGGTCGGAGACTGAAGTAAATCGTCCTTTTCTTTTGGTTGCTGCAACAAAGGGGCCTACGTGAGTCAACGGAGCACAAGAACAAAAGGGAAGGTGGAGGGATGGAAATAGATGAGTGATGAAAATAACCGCTGATGAATCAAACTGGTTTAAATGGTCTGATGGACAGCAGGGAAGTACTGCAGGTACTCTAAATAAATGATCAAGTATTTTTCTTTAACAGACAGCTACCAGATGTCTTTGATCATCTGCAGAGCTAACCTTGGGTCTGGCTGGAGATGGTCTGGGTCTCTTCTTCACCTCGATCCAGGACTCTGAGTCCAGATCAGGGAGACTGGCGGAGAGGCCCTTTGGCATGGTCTTGAGGTTGGAGATATCTGGTTCAGTCTTGTTATGAGGCTGCAGCAGCGTGGAGGACATGGAGGAGCCTGAAGCAGACAGAGGATGTTGTGTGAATATGGGTCTCAGTGTTTTGATCGTTTCTTCTGGGACAGTTGATGGAGGAGGATCCTAAAAGCTTTAGTTTTTTACCTTTACGGTCCTCAGACATCTGTCTGGGAACAAACTCTGGGCAGTTGATGAGCTGGGAGAAGTCTGTGTTGGTGTGGTTGGGCATCATCAGACCAGGAAGAGGCCACTTCTCCGGGTCGTCCTTCCGACGGATCTTCATGTCGATCACCTCCACTTCTTTACTGTCCTTCAAAGCCTGAGGACAGACATACAGACGTGTGCTGGGTTAACGGGTGAGTCTGGGTGTGGGTATAAGTGGTTTGTTGTCCCTGTGATGGACTGGTGACCTATCCAAGGCACACCTCACCTCTATCTGTTGACCGCTGCAGGTAAACACCAGCTCATGATCCTGACAGGATTAAGCAGGTATAGAAAATAGATAAAAGTCATGTGCTTGCCTCTAGAATAAGGTTGACGTCTGTAGTGAGAGCCTGAACTCTGTGGAAACTGGCGATGAGTCCGACTGGCAGGAAACCCTCCTGATCCATCTTCCTCCTCAGGAAAAAGTCCCGCTCCAGGTTGTCCAGACTGAAGTAGTACTCTCTGCAGGAAGGCAGACACAAAGAGCCACAACATCAGCAACAAAAAATGCTTTTAAAATTCATTTTCTTCCAAACAAAACAGGAAGTAATGGATAGATTAGGTACTGATAAAATCTGGATCCTACAACAAAAGAGATTAAAGTCTAAAGAGTTCTTATTAAGCACATTTAAAAGTAATTGATTTATGTGCTCTAATGTATTTATTTTTCTTAAACCATGCATATAGGTCCTTCTCCAAAAATTACCATATTGTGATAAAGTTCATTATTTTCTGTAATGTACTGATAAACATTAAACTTACATATATTTTAGATTCATTGCACACCAACTGAAGTAGTTCAAGCCTTTTATTTTTGTAATATTGACAATTTTGGCAAAAAAAGTAAAGAAAAACCAAAAATCTCTATCTCAAAAAATTAGCATATCATAAAAAGGTTCTCTAAACGACTTATTAACCAAATCATCTGAATCAACAAATTAACTCTAAACACCTGAGAAAGATTCCTGAGGCTTTTAAAAACTCCCAGCCTGGATCATTACTCAAAACCACAATCATGGGTCAGACTGCTGACCTGACTGCTGTCCAGAAGG
>NW_013953184.1:43366-44630 GCF_001266775.1 Austrofundulus limnaeus
GTTTAATGTTTATCAGTACATTACAGAAAACAATGAACTTTATCACAATATGCTAATTTTTTGAGAAGGACCTGTACATGCAGAAACTTTTGCCAACCTATTGCAGTGTCTGTCCCTTTAAGGTCTACAAACCAACAGACCTGAGCTGAAAACATGTTTCAAGGTAACGTGTGGGGGAAATAATAATAAGAGGGGGTGGGGAAATAAGGTTTGAAACATTCTGAACTTTGCAACAACTTTTAAAAGATTTCTTATTTTATTTTACCTGGTTAATAATTCCAAATATCTTTGGACAGTGAAATACTGACACTTGTTTAGACTCATAAGTCGTATAAGAACTTTTGCTTTTCTTTATTTTAAGTCAAACAACTTTAAGCCTTTAACACCTTATTCTTCTCCTGTCAGACGTATAAATTCTAAAATGACAAACTGTCTCATTAAAATCCCATCCTGTCCTTCAATAAAGGTAAATACAAAGTTAGGAAGTGATTGTTTTCATCACGTTGTGTCAGTTCAGTGCTGCGATCAGAGGTGTGGAATCTTTCTCCATTGATTTTCACTCAGAGAAGAGACATGAAGAGCTCATCACATCTGCAGCGCTGCTGTCAGTCGTTGTTCATCGTCCTGTCCTCACCATCAACAGAAAAGACTAACTTACATCTGCCTCTTGATGTAGTCCTTCAGCAGGTCCTGATCCACAGAGTACAGGTCGTTGCTGCTCATGTTGTCGTAGTAGTAGGTGACGGAGCTGTTATACTTCTGGCCGCACGGTCCGTCTTTTGCATCGWAGGCCTTGTAGCTGTAGTGGTAATCATAGTGGCCTTCACAGGAGAGAAACACTCTTTTTAGGTTTCAAACAGTAGAGATCAACTAAACTTATCAGCTGCTCTACTTTAATAACTTTGGTTTAATAACTTCATTAGTTAAACTCAAAACTTTTCATGTTAACAACAAAACCAACTTCATTAATTATATTTAAGCCTTTCAGTTTGTATGTTKGAGGGAAGAAGTGTTAGGAACAGGGCTGGGTATCATGGCCAATTCTCTGAATCAATTTGATTTTGATTAAGTTCAGAATCGATTAATCCCGGTTTGATTCAATGAAAAATGTTTGATATTGTATTTTACAACTGTGTTACAAAACACAATATCACCATTTTTTTCTCTTTAACATAAACAACAGGTTTTAAGGACAAACTTTTAAATTAAACTGTTTAATCTTGAAAGAAAACTGCCAGAAGTTTAAAAAGTTTTAAAGTAAAAA
>NW_013953184.1:47067-48753 GCF_001266775.1 Austrofundulus limnaeus
GTATTTTTACAGTTTTTATTTTACAGTTAAAATATTTGTTTATCAAATTACAACTAATCGGGCATCCCTCTAAGAAAATGTAGTCAGTCTTTGGTGAATTATTTTGAAAATATGGATGTTGTGCAAGTTGATTTTCCTGTTGGTGCAGTGTGATCTTTGGTTCGATGGACTCTGCACTTGCCATAGCGTAGTGTAAATGTTCCCACTGACTGTAAAGTGTTAAACTGCAGAGTTGAACAGAAACTACGGCTGCTCAGTATGTCAAAAATTTATCATCATTGCGTTAACAGCCTGTGTGCAATAAGAATATCGCAAAAAACTACATAAACTGCATTAAAAGTTTGCATTTATGTGTTTTGTCACTCAGACAGAAGCGTGGAAGTATTTCACCAATCAAATGGAGCCCTTCAGGTCTTTGGCCAATTGGATGGATCTGTTCATATTAAAAAATTAATCATGCTGGAATGAAAATTAGTTGTTTTTTGTTTGTTTGTTTTGAGTTTTTTTCTCTCCTCTGAACACAGAGTAGAAAACATGAGCATTATATACTTATGTATTTGTTCATGTAACACAAGTCATATCACAACTGTTCTCACACATGGCAGGGTTTGCCAGCATCACGCAGCCCCAGCAGACACTGTAAATCTAAGGTTAGTYGAACTGTAAACCAGTGATTTTTCACAAACACTGCAGTAAGACATGTCTGTTTAAGCTTCACAACTTCACACTWCATGGCAGCGACAACCTAAACAGGAAATGACATCACGAACTGACCTCTGAGGTCGTTCCTGGCGTTGGGAGGCAGGCGGGGGTGTTCGTTCTGTCTACTGTTGTTCCTGGAGGCAGAACGCTCCCTGGGACCCTCAGACTTCACCTCGATCATCAGAGGAACCCACTTCTGCTTGTTTCCTGCTTCAGATGAAACAAAGTGGCCATTCAGTCAGAATTTTTTACCCAATTTAGCTTGAAAATATGTTTATCAGGGATTACCCTGGTGTATTATTAGGCTGGTGGGCCACCAGACTAATCTTTGTTTATGTAGAGTGGACATGGAGCTTGTGCTAAAAATGACCCTCATGATTGAGCAGTGAAGCTAAAATTTATTGTAGTTCCTCTCAGTGTGCACAAAAACAAGTCATCTGTACTTGCTTTTGTAAAGGTCACCTCGAGTGAAGAAACAAGATTTACTGCCTTGAAGCAGGCCTCGGACAGGCCTGATGAGAGGACAGGAACTCTGTNTGGCTCTCTTTTAGCACACTGAGCAGTCAACTCTCAGTTCCTGCTCTTGTAGACAATCTGGGCCACTCCTGTGGTCCAACTCTTCTCTTCGGGGGCGGTCCTATTTTAGGCCATGCCCCATGTTGGGTGCCATGTTATCCTGTGTGGCTCCTCCCCCAGTTTACCCACCAGGACACCGATGGGTCTTCGAGAGGAGACAATGTCTCCTTCTTGGTTTGGAGACGAAGGGCCAGACTTACAGCCACCTGGGGTGGCCTGTGTGGCCGAGTCCGGCGTGTCTCCTCCGGGAGACAGGGGCGGGAGCCTTTAGCTCGGCCTCTAGCTGCCTTCCTTCCGGTGGTCTCTCCCTTTGTGAACCCTGGCCTCTGGATCAGCGCAGTAGCTCAGGACGCCTCCAGCAGCCGGTCACCACCATTCATGGTAGTCACTCCCTCTTAGGATCTGCAC
>NW_013953184.1:50457-53410 GCF_001266775.1 Austrofundulus limnaeus
GTACAAAGAGTGTATGATTATAAGATTTTATAGTTAGTTTCTTAGAAAATTTTTAGTTGATAATTAATAACAGGTGTATTTTGGGGGAAAAATAACAAATGTGTTAATTCCTACAAAACTGCAAATATATTTACAAAGTCCACTGAATTTTAAATGTTACTGATTCAGATTAGCAAAAAATACTGTTTTATCTTTATATACATGCTTCCTACTGTAAAAAAACCCCCATCCATTCTGTCCTTGTTCTTAACCAGAGGATGGGTGAAGGCTGGACAAGTTCAAGAGTCTAATGATTTATTATTAATAAATACTGATTATACCTGCCCAAGTAAATTATTATAATTAATTATCATGAGGAGTCAAACATTGTTTATACTCACATATATGTAAATATTACTATAATTAAAGTTCAGCTGTGTAAATTTACCCCTGAAATAGCCCTTAGTCTTAAAAAGGTTTGACCCCTGCTATAGCTGGTGTTTAAGTATTATCAATGACTTACAATAACATAGTTCCATTAAATCATATTTTCAAACTTCCTGCCAACCTTTAAGATTTTTTAACAAAAACATGGTGGGCTGCCACAATGGCCCTACCACTGGCCCTAACAAGTTTTCTGAGGGAAACCCTGGGATATTATTAATATCTTTACAGAATCATCTTTATGACTTTCTTAAAGCAATCTTTACAGCAGCATGAACTATTCCTGAGGTTAGATTTCATTATTTTAAATTAAAACTTATGACTAAGAGCTGAGTCTAATAATATAAATAAATTAAAATGTCCAGTTTAAGTGATCTACGAGGTAATAATTGACAGCTGGGCAAACACAAAACAATAATAATCATGAGCTCACAGCTTTCCTTTAACAAACCCAACTTTTCTCCTCACACACAGCAGCAGGAAATAAGACACTGCTGGCTCACAAGCTGCAGAGACGAGCAGATCTCTGATGTCTCACTTTAAAGATGGATTTTCAGAAGAAATCAACGTCTCTCAGTTTGGGCAGATTTTCATGGACGGACGTGGTTAATGTGCAACTTTTATTTTGAAAAACTGATGAGTCTCCTGCAGTACCTAAGCTGACCAGCAGGCAGCATCAGTGAGCTGGTTGCCTGAGTGTTGTGTTGGTTTGGATAAATTAGTGTCAGAGGCTCCAGGGAGGAAACCGTGAGTTTGCAGAAATGTGGTTTCACAAAAACAACTAAAGGCAGAGATTTAAAAAAAATAAAAACTTACAACAAACCTGACCCTCAGTTAACACTGAGCCCCACAACTTGAATGCACATGAAGATTTTAAATATTATTTTACTATTTTAACAATACAAACAGAGAAAATCTGTTCATTCGTTTGCAAGAGCTGTTAAAAATTCTTTGTTTTAAATTGGAGAAAAGGCACAAAGCTGATCAAAGTACAACTTCAATTTGTACTCATCTCAATCTCTTTTTTATTTTGTCACAAAAACAAAATAAAAACAGTTTCAAGTTAACATAAAAAGACTAAATTAGGAGGTTATGGTCAGCAGTTTAAGCATTAAACACGTTTCTCACATCCTTTTATCAGTTAATTCATAATTTGAATAATTGTTTTGTCCAGTAGCAACACTGAAATTCAAAGATTAAAAAGAAATTTAAAAACTGGGTGCACAAGTTAGAATTTATGGTGGATTTTCTCTAATCCACACAGAGATCCATATACAGGCTTGAATACCCACCATGAACTGGAAAGTGGTGGAACACCAGTAGGACCCACAGGGATCCAGTTTTTAGCTGCAACTTTTTAATAACCTGAGTTTTAGAGTTTACACAGTCGTGAGTTTTTCTCCAAAACAACGAACCAGGTGTTGAAACATTTTGGAGCATTTCAAACTTTCCTTTTAGATATTTTAGATATTCACCTTTTTTCTTCTGTCCGTTTTTCTGCGAGTCGTCGTCGCCGTTCTTCTCCTCCCCCGAGTCGTCCGACTTGGCTTTCAGGTTCTCCTTGCTCTCCTCGATGCTCTCCCTCTTCTCCTTCGACTCCTTCTTAGCAGTTATCCTTTTAGGACCCTGAGAATGAATTAAAAACACGTTTGACATCATGGAAATTTAGATATTTTACAAAAATAAAACATTAAGTGGGACGAACTTGGGAATTAAAACTTCAATTAGTTCAACATTTACAAGTTTACACATTTATGGCAAAATCAAGTTAATTATAAGCTCAAACATGATTCAAAGACTTCACAAGGTGATGCAGACATGTTAAAACCCACTCCGTGCATGATTGATCCCATCTGACCAATAAAACCATCCAAAGAGTGCTTTGCTAATTGAGTCAAACTTTATATCACTAAAGTTGAGTTAGAATCCTCAAATATAGCAGTGGTGTTCTGCTTGTTTTAAATGTTTCATCTGCTTTGAAACAACTAATTTTAAATAAAGGCCTGAAAACCATGTAAAACAAGCAGGACCAGGACCATCGGGGACTACGATTGGACACCACTAACATGTCTTTAGTAGGGCTGGGTACAGTGGCCAATTCTCTAAATCGATTCAACTTCAATTAATAAGGTTCTGAATCGATTTATCACAATTTGATTTGATTCAATCTGCTTTTAAATAATGAAAAAGGTTCAACTGAGTTTATCAAATAAAGTTTAATGTTAATGTTTAATGTCCTTCACACATTAATACATGCTGAGGAGAACAGCTTCAGTCAGATGTTTACATACGGTCATTTTGGTTCGAGCACCTCAACAAGCCGCTCCAAGTCTTTGTTTCTGCTACCGTGTACGAGCGCAAATCTTTACAAACAAAAGTCGTCATGGTCTGTTATCTTTAAGTTCTGCAGAGTTAGCTGGTAATGTTAAATTTTCCTTAGTTTCTTTTGTTTTGCTCTAGACAACTTGTTGCCTGAAGCTAAAGTTAGCACTGAACAACAATCTGATGTTAATGTACGGCAAGCCAGGAG
>NW_013953184.1:55503-57961 GCF_001266775.1 Austrofundulus limnaeus
TTTTTTCACATCATGTCTCCTGCCTGGATCTGTTATTATCTCACTCTGAAGCACAGAGGAGTGTCAGAGGTGAGCTCGTTTCAACTAATTTTTACGACGTGGTCTCATTTCTGGACTGTGAATGAAGCCGATATTTCAGTTAAAATACATAAGTAAAAATATTTATCTGAGTATAGTACTACCCCCCGACTTTATTGATAATTTTATGGATTAAATTTTACGTATTATACTTGAATAAATATGGTAAATCAAAATTTTTTTTACCCAGCCCTAGTCTTTAGTGATGTTTGTTCGGCTGCATATTTTAGAYGTTTCAAGTTTAAGAAATCTTTATTGGCCATTTTACTGAAGGACAAATATAAAACTACAACTCAGGTCAGCCCCAATAAAGGTTAGTGCAAACCAAAAAACACCACAAAACAAAGAAAACTGAAGTTACACCAGACCTTCAAGTTTTTTCAGAAACAAAACACGTTAATAAATAGTTAAGACCAAAACATAAAAGAAGTCAGTCACATAAACCTCAAGAACAAAAAGGCAGAAGCACCACCAAAACAATAGGATAGAGAAGTTTACAGTTTAAACTTCAAGAGAAGATGAATTAGTAAATACATAAAAAAGACAAAACATCAATTTAACACTTTGCCCAGAAGGTAAAAACACAGTTTTTCTATCAAATCCCACTGGTCAGAGTTTATTTCTGAGCACAATAAAAAGAAAAGGAGGTTTTGCATGAGGTTGGGAGTCTCCAGCCAACATTTGACTGCAGCAGAGAAAGTCTGTAGCAGTCCTGCTCTGGTACAGGCTCATTAATGGATTGCCTTCGCTGCTTTATCTTTACTCACACAGACCTGATACTGGCGTTTATTCAAATCAAACAGTGTTCGGCCTCTCCTTAGCTATCAGCAACACAAACATCTGCAGTCCGGCAGGTTTGCATACAAGTCAGGAGAACCATTGAAGGAAGTGAGGAACAACAGTTTTCATAACTCAAACTGAAATGTGTAGAATTTGAAGGATTGTGTAACAAAAAAACAACATATCACATCAAAGTGAATACAAAGATGTACAGCAGTTTGAAGCAAAAACATTTGTTAAAGAGTCATAAAAATAACCTATCAGCCAGTAATGAAACTTAAAACATTTACAACATCTAAGCTTTAGAATAAAAGAATAAACAGGAGATGGAAAATAAACTTTTACAGTTTTCATTTACACTCACCCTTCTAAGATTTGGTTGATTGTAGGACAGAAATGATTAAGATAATGTGTAATGAGCTGTTTAGCCATTTAAATTTATGACTTTCCCTTTAGCTTCTTACAGCCAAAATGGAAATAAGGACTCATCCTAATGCTGCCCGTCAACAAACGCTGACAAACTATTTTTAGGCTTTTATCCATTTCTGCAAGGCTTTGAATGTGACCTGTCATAAAGCACCTTAATGACTTCAAATAAACAAAATAACTTTGATTTTTATCTGTTGATTTACAGAGGATTTAAAAAATTGAATGGATCAAATCACGTTTCCTAAAATGTAGAAAACAAAAACTTAGTTTTGTGGGTTTGGGTGTTTTCTTGTTGGACAGTCTGACYTTGTATAGTGACTCTTGGTCAAAAACAGATGAAACACTTATTGAAATATATTTTAGCTATGCTCACATAGCACAAAAACCATTGATATATATAATACTGGGTTGAGCGTGGCTAGCGTGTWGCTAGCTACRTGGACGTGCACGCACTGGAGCTCTGTTCTGCACTGAGGAGCTTCAACAAAATGAATGGAGGTCAATGGACTGGAGGTGTCTTCCTGATGAAAAACTCTTACAACTTCCTTATTTCTTGATCGATTTTTACAAACTATGGTTCAAAATAAAGCTGATGAAATTTTGAATTTTATAGTTATGGAAATTTAAGATAGATAACCAATTTAAATGACTAAAACAGTGGCTTAAACTGAGTATTTTGTGTTTCACAGGTGTTTTTTTCATACAAATCAATGAGTTCTGACCAGCTGGATATTCATATATAAATTTATTAATCAGAACTGAGTCTTAGATATTTAAAATAAAATTATTTTTTCAGGTGTGTGTGTATTCTTACTGTGTGTATATACAACTATAAATTTTTTTGCAGTAAGCAATTTTAACATCAGTAAAAACAAACCAAAAATACAAATTACTTCATGTCACAAAGAATTGCTTAATGAATTTATTTTTATCAAAGAATTATTCTTCAGTTTTATAATGATGCAGGTTGTATCTGACCCACAGCTGGCACATGTTTTTTTCCTTTTTCTCTGGAAATGTTGAAAAACACAAATACTGGATGTAGAAAATATCTGAATAAACTGACCTGTCTTTACGTGACTATTTTTGTTTACGATGCTCAATCATTACATTAGTGTCTGTCTTTAGTGGGTCTACATCATAATTTCTGAATTATTATTCAGTCTAACTG
>NW_013953184.1:57971-61277 GCF_001266775.1 Austrofundulus limnaeus
CATAATGATGCAGGCTGTATCTGAAGCTGACCCACAGCTGGCACACCTTTTTTCTCCTTTTTCTCTGGAAATGTTAAAAAAAAACACACAAATACTGGATGTAGGCAATATCTGAATAAACTGGCTTTTCTGACGTGTGTTTATGATGTTCAATCATTACATTAGTGTCTGTCAGTGAGTCAGTTTCTGAATTATTATGCAGTCTATCAAGTCAGCAATCCAACAAAGTCCATATTTACATGTTTAATATCAGTAAATAATATATTTGACAACAGATAAAATCGATTTTAAATCAGGTTAAACATGAACATTGAAGATATTTAATGTTAGCATAAAGGTTTTACAATTAAAATAATTAATTTTGGTTAAATATGCATAATATTTACCTGTGAAACATAACCTTTTTATCTCTTGTAAACATGTAACAATTTCTGCAGTATATAGCAAAGTATTTGTACCATTTGTACATTTATAAAGTGTTTGTTTGCACCACGCTACGTTCTGCTCATTGATTTCAATGGTTAGCATTAGCATTAGCTCAATGCATAAAAATCCCCCTTGCGAAGCCACGCCCAGATCACGTGACGACCAATCCAGTAATATATGTCAATGACAAAAACTCTACCAAATCCAAACCTTTTGCCCATATTTTGCTTTTATCTTTTTTCCCTGCATTTGAACCAGGTCACTTTCATTTACGAACTAAAATCACTAAATCAYCCAACTTGTATCTAATTTGCCTTTGGGATCAACAAAGTACTTTTGGATTGAAATGAACTAATATAATTAGGTCAATAAAGTAAGAATGTGTGTTTTAATTCAAATTTTATTGATACAAACAACATCCAGTTTAAAGTTTGGACGTTTCATTATTGATAAAGCTTCTTGAATGAGAAGTGGCCTTCTCTAGAAAAGTAGGTTTGTGTCGTTAAGTTTCCCACTAAACAACCAAACATGACCATATATATATATATATATATACAGTATAAAACCATCATTTTATTAATCCTGTAGCAAATTAAAACAAGTCTGCATTCAGCATACTGTGTAGTTAGTAAGGATAGGGTGAAAATAACTGTAAAGGACATTTTCCCAATTCAATAAGTCCACAATATATTTGTTTTAAGCCCATTCACAAAAGCAGAGCATAAAWAATTGACAAGAAGAAGAGAAAAGTTACAGTTTCAGTCTGATCTTTGTGCTCATTTTCAGCTTTAGATGTGATCTGACTCAAACTGAATGTTAGCAGGTTGGCAGGCTGCAGGGTGAACTTACACTGGTTCTCCACGAGTCTCTGACCTGCCTATGAGTCGACGGGCAGGACACGGTCCGTGTCACTGCCTCCATCTGAACAGAGGGAGGGAAGAGCAGTTTAGAGAGGACAATGTGAAGAATTATGATGAAAAAAACATTTTAAAAATGTAGGAAATGCACGACGTGCTCTGACGCTCTGCAGCTAAAAAAACATCCAGTCAGTTCTCTGGGGACCGGCAGCCTTCCTCCTGCTAAAATCCAGTCACTCTTTGCTCTGCGTCAAGAGTAAAAACACACAATTATTGGCTCTTTAAAGGYTTTTCTGTGCTGTGCTGCTCTGCTTCAACACTTTCCTGTTGTCATCAAACACTGAAAATGTCTGAAACTGTTGCACAAGACGATAACGAGACGCATCTGCTTCATCTAATCGTCGACTGAGCTTCCTGTTGGTTTAACACAAAAAAACTGTCAGTTATCATCTCAGTAGCTGCACGACCTGCGGTGTCACAGAAAAGAAATKTATTTATTTATTTTTTACAGTTTATAATAGTAGGTTCAGCACAAAGAGAAATAAGTCTATTTTTAGCACAAGCAGACGTTAACTTTGAATCAGGATGGTGTCAAAGCTGCAGAATCCAGAACGCTGAGTCATTCTTAGATATTCCTGTCGTTAAACCWGCAATTACAAAACATTGGTAATACGCACAAACAAAATTATATGATGAAGGAAAAAATATCCTTAAACAAAACATTTCTAAGTTACGCTTTTAATCTGACACACAAACTGCTTATCACAGGAGATAAATATGGATAATACCGTCCTGTTCAAGTTTAAAATGGTCTAACAAAAATTAATTAATTAATTAAATAAAATAAAACATAGAAACTGTCATGACCTGCAGCTCTGATTATTACACTGTAAAAATTGCCCATCTAACCAAATCTTATATTTTCAGGCAAATAATTATTTTGTTAGCCTGGAAATTTTCCTTATTTCAAGCAATATTACAAATTACAATTATCTTATTCCATGGACAGATTATCTTACTTAATTTGTCAAAATTTGATAAGATTCACACTCAARTTAAGTAAAATAATCTGTCCATGGAAAAAGATAATTGTAATTTGTAAGATTGCTTGAAATAAGGAACGTTTCCAGGCTAACAAGATTAATAATCTAACTTCATCTCCTCTTGTTTCGTGCATCAGTCTCAAAACAAGATCAAAAAAATGTTTTTGTCTGGATACAAGACTGAAAGACTTGGTTAAATGGACATTTTTTGTAGTGTAAATGACAACGTGCACTGAAAACATTTGACTTGGATTCACTRTTGAACATGATTTATGCAGAATGTGTGACTAAGCTGTCCAAATAAATCCAGCTAATACTGGATGTTTTGCACAGAACACACTTTACTTTAATATGAGGCAAATACTTATTAGAAGTTACTCTACAAGTACTGTAAAATCCTTTATTATTTTAATATTAAAGCTGTTCAGTATTTTCAAACTGTCTACAAAATTCTTTGATTTTGTCATTGTCGCGGGCCGAAAAAGACAAAACTATTTTAACTTTTTAGTCATACGTTGTTTTATTTCTTATTTTTTTAGTAAATGAGACCTAAAATAATCTATCCACTTAACGATGCATATAGGACATGGGAAAATCTTACTTCAGAGAAGTGAAAAAGTTAAACTTTTACTAAAACTGATCAAATCAAACTTATTTCTGTGAGAAATAAAACTTATTTCCAGGGTCATTAGAATTAGCAGTTAAAAAAACTATCAGGGAAATAAAATGAAGGCATTTATGATGGTCTGAAACTAATGATTGTTTTAATAA
Source organism: Austrofundulus limnaeus (assembly GCF_001266775.1). Classification (NCBI taxonomy): domain Eukaryota; kingdom Metazoa; phylum Chordata; class Actinopteri; order Cyprinodontiformes; family Rivulidae; genus Austrofundulus; species Austrofundulus limnaeus. The sequence goes on from NW_013953184.1 coordinate 61,069, forward strand.
TCGATTAATCTGTCGATTTTTTTGATTAATCAGCCAAATCATTAAAACACTTATAAATATGAGTAGGGCTGTGCATTGGCAAGAATTTGGCGATACGATACATATCATAACAGAGGGGTCACGATACGATATATCCCGATATATTGCGATACTGTAAGCAAGGCAATATATTGTGATTTTTTTGTCCAAAAAATTGTATTAAATAAAAA
>NW_013953184.1:62028-66077 GCF_001266775.1 Austrofundulus limnaeus
AAAAAAAAAAAAAAACTGGAGGGTTTTATATTTTTGGCCTGAGAGGAAACAAATGGACTGAGGTGTTTTTCCCCACACTGGACTTGTGTCCTCGACACGATGCTGCACGCATCAAATCGGACCCTCATTTAAAATAAATAAATAAACAAATAAATAAAAACACTACTTTTTATCATAACTTCGGTTCTACTTAAAGTTCAAAGTCTCTACTTTTGACTCAGCAGTCTCAGAGAGGGTGCATCTTTCCAGGTAGTTTTTTTTTCATCCTAAACTTTATTCAGGTCAGCCAGCATTGACAACACTCTGAGTTACATAAACAGCTTCGTGACATGGCCAGGGAAATCGTGCAACACAACGAATCGATAACGAAATGCGTTAATGCTTGTAATTTTCAATTTTATTGATTTGTTGTTGCAGCCCTATGATGGTACTTGATTTTAAATCTAAATATAATTAAATAAATTATACATCAGGACCCTTTGTATAAAAWCTCTGAATGAACTGCAGTAGTGAGTTCTGCTGAACACGTAACGCACTAAAGAAAAAATGAACCATTATCAAGTTTCAGAGGTCATTTCTGAGCATCGGTGAAACTTGCCAACTGATTTATGGATTTAAACGTTTCGTGATGGGACGGTGCGCTGCACCACCTCTAAGAATAGAAGCAGCATGGATCCAGCTGGAGTTCCTTTATGAAGGAGGTCCCTAAAAGGACATCCTCGCCCAGCCATTGGCCACCATCTCCACACTCTAACCCCTCCTACATTTGATTTTTGCCATCGGACCTGCAGGTTATTCCTGGCCCTGATGACATGATCCTGGTTTTCCTGCTCAGGGACCCACATTCACTCAGACCTGATTTACTAAAAATAGAGGAAGTTGCTCGTCTGGTGACAACCTTTTTTAAAGAGGGTACAAAGAACCTCTGAGAATTAACAATCTAAGAGGACACAAATGAAAGATTTCCTGCAGACAGCTGTAGGGTCACCAAAGATACGGTTTTGGGAAGGGGACATTGAGTTGGATTCATCTGGACTAAAGCTTCTCTGCAAGCAATGTTTGAAGAAAAACAAATCCTTGTTTCCGTTTTATCAGTTTTTTTTAGCTCAAAGATAAAACTAATTCTTATTTGCAACTGTTTCATCTGCAGAAAATATTAAATATGTGTCATATATAACTAATTGTTGCTAATGATTTTAGTTATGATTAAACTGCGTAAAAAACTTTTGTTTTGTAAAAAAGTACATTTAAAATCTGGCATTTTTCTAATCTTAGATGAAATATAAACTATTTACTATTACTATTTAATAAAGTGTTTTGTTCTCAACTTTAAAGTTGTGCAGCAGACTTGTGCACACTAAMCACGAGCTGTTGGCCTTTTGTTTCCCTGTCACAGCGTTATTGTTGTCACTGCAGAGACAATCATTTGTCCTTGGTGTTTTGGTTTAAACCGTCAGGAATCTGCACAGCCAGGGGCCCCTCCTTGCCTCGACGGTACTCCTCGCAGGTGGTGGGCCCAAGTCATGGTGGCATCCTGTGTCTCATTCAAGTTTGGCCCAGYTGARCCCCAGGAGCCTAGACTTGACCACCAGATGCTTGCCTAACCACCCCCAAGGCCTGGCTCCAGTGGGACGGCTGGTTTCCTGATGCAACTTTATCCATCAAGTAGGGTTGGGYATAATCGTATCGTGTGCAATTAATAGTCAGAAAAACATTAATCGATTATTTTTTGGCACTCGATGATTAATACGATTAATGTCACCAGGCAGAGTTCGCTCGCTGCTCTTTTCTGTTTCAAATATGAAGAACATTAAAAAAAGTTCAGTAATTTATTTATCTACCAACACAATTTAAATTTGATGTAAAGCCTGAAGTCTGTAATTTTGACACAATTTGGAACAAATTTTTATGAAGAGACAATCTTTTCCACTAAATTGGTCATGTGACCAGGACATAAAGGTGTCAGGGACTACAGGGGATTAATCGTCAAATTAATCGTTATCGGCTAAATACCCCAATTAATCGTGATTAATTTTTTGCCAATATTGCCCAACCTTACAATCAACATTTTCTTTCTTGGTCTGAGCCAGGGATTATGATGCCCTCTATWGCCTGGCGATGCCTCAGGATGCCCAGAGTCATTTTAATTTATTTAACGCTATGTAAATTTTGTAAACTTCCATAAACAACATAAGCAGAAGAGGGACTGATGGCAATTATTTTGTGAAGCCAGTGGAACAATAAAAGAAACTGAACTGGATCGATGAGGAAGATAGGGCAGTGTTTCCCCTAAGATTTGTTTTAACTGTGGTGGTGTGGTGACCTTTCACGGGGGGGCCAAATGGAAATTTACATTTAATAAGTTTATTGTTATGTACACAAAGTTTACTATATGTGTGTTACCCTGTAACGTTGTGCTCGTGAACACACAGTGTTACAGGGTAAATGCTGTGAGGTGCTTTTAGAAATATAATATACTATATATAAAATACGACATAATCCTCAGTGGAAAATAGTCCAGGAAACACTGAGGGCTTTCCCGGGAGGTGTTGACCTGAGCTGAGTGAAGCTGACCCCCCAGAGAGAGAAAAAAGGCAGCGCTGTCAATCAGACGGCACGACCCGCCCTGCTCTGTTCTGATTGGGTAAAACTTTGACTCTGGTTCTCTTTATTGGATGAAAGAACCATCAGTTAGACGGTAGACGTCCCTAGATGGACGGCTTTAACAAGTTTTTTTTCTCCCGTTCATTTTTACGATGTCGAACACCCTCGGAGGAAAACTTTAATCGAGGTCTTTTTTTCTTGGTTGTCCACCAGACAACCAGGAGGTGGGATCTGGTTGTCCAAAACGAAAATAGGTTGTCTCGGAGATGATTGTGTCAACCCATTTTACGTTGATTAAAAAAAAACACCATTCCAAAGGTGTGGCGGCTTTTTATTTAGCCGTGGCGGTGCGCCACGATCAATTACATGTAGGGATGTCGCAGCATCAGTAGCTCTGTAAATACTGTAAGCTCCCTAAGTGGGGGAGGGGCCAAACCACATTTATTTTATGAAGCCAGAAGACCACGAAGAATAAATTGCACCGGCTTGGATAGAAGAGGTAGGTAGCAATGTCACAGCAGCTCTTTTCACAAATTGGTCTGGTCATTGCGTTTTCTTCTACGTAAGCTTGCGTAAGGCTTGTAGGCAAGGGGGGCATAAAGCCTGGTCTGACCCCTTCTCTACGACCCTACCAGGGGTTGGTGTCCCACATAACACAGCCTCCAGGATCACAGTGGTGCTTAGGCCTCTCACAATAAACTTTAAATCAATTAACCGTCTGATAAATTAAACTGAGGAAGATAAATTAAATTGAAGACAATTTTCATTTGCTTGCTTGTTTGTTTTCTTCGTGTCTCCCACTTTTCTACTTCTTAGAGTAGAGAATAGTGAACTCTGGTGTCAGGCACATGGTTTCCTAACCTCTGCAGCATGAAAGCCTGTGAACAGGCCAGTTTTGACGCCTTGGGATTGCCAACAGTTGCGTTTTTCTTTTGACACTATGTAAATGTTAATATAAACTTCAGTAAAGAGGGAGGTTATATCATKATATTAGTTTAAACTGGTCTCCAACAATATTACTGTTTATCGCAATAATTTGAGACAATTTACTGTCCAGTAAAATYTGTTATCATGATAGGCCTAGTCAACACATCCACCACGTTAAAGACTGTGATTCTGTCTTCTATCAAAGCAGGAAGCACATGTGTGAAAAACTTTTATAGGACTGGGCAGTAAAATCGATTTTTAAGACATCCAACATGGTGGACATGAACAATACTTAAAGGGATCCATTTAACTGTAAAATAAAGACTGTAAAAATACTGTAGGCTGTTTAGTTTTTGCCGATGCTATCACCATATGTATGTATTAGCTCAGAGCTACACATTCTCTCATCACTGAGGTCCTCCATCCACATGACAGAGAGGGGAACACAAAAATGACTCAGCTGTAACTGAAAATATGGAGGGACTACAACAGTTTAGCTTGTTTGTTGTGCTAGCACC
>NW_013953184.1:67375-68611 GCF_001266775.1 Austrofundulus limnaeus
TTGGAGGACAGGAAAGAGACACAGACAAACACAGAAGAACTGGTCCAGGTGCACCTTCTTCTGGAAAAGAGACAAAAAGAAAATACTTCTACTAAAACTACAAAAACACTTCAGAAAAACTACACTTACCCACCGCAGCTTGCTCAATCTGATTGGCTGCTGAGTGTTACTTGTAACTAAAAACTTGTTTTCTGTTAAACRTATTTGACTGTCTTCGAAAAAGTGACAAAAAAACCAAGTTGGATGTGGACTAAACAAACAAAGACACTACGTTTTCTGACCACCTGATGTGTGACACCCACCAGTGAGTGTCTACACCCAACACTGATGAGCAACGACACTTACCTGCATGTCTTTGGTCGCAATCTCTCCTGGAGTCGGCCAACTGTTGGTGTCGCCAAAATCTCCAACCTAACAAGAAAAGAAGAAAAGATAAATTATTCATGCAAACAGGGATGTTTAAATGTTAATTTAGAGCAATATTTTTGATGAAAATGCAATTTTGTTTCTATTTAAAAAAGGCCATCAAAGTTTGTAAAGCAGCCTTTATGTTAGTGATACAAAGTATTAAACATGGAGACACAAAAACTAAAATATTACCTTTCCTCCTCGCCTGCCTTTGGGCGGACACCCAGCTTTCACTACCTTGGTGGGTCCAGTCAACTCTGAGGAAATAAAAAAATGAGATGGTCACATTACAAATGATTCTGCAGACAAACATTTAACTAAAATTGTCTACAACTGTAAGAAGTGCGGAGATTATTTCATCTCAACACGAGCTGTWGGAAAAAACTCAAGGATCAATAAAAACTGGACTCAAAGTGGAATACAAACATAATAAAGGTAACTGGCAGATACACTGGTTACACAGTTTGCAAATTTGATGCTGTACATTTAAGTTAGGTCATGTTTGATATAAACCTATTTTTATCAAATGTTTAACATAAAAAACTGTAAAACCTCATGTTGCAAGTTTTAGTGTTATTAGAAATAAATTAACTAGTAAAAAAAATAGTCAGCGGTCACCAAAGAGTTCAACCAGTCTGAACGTCTGAATATCAAACAGCACATCGTTTACACAGCCTCTGAACTTTAGACTGTTTAATTTTCAGGCATGAAGTTGAGAAATAGAGTAAAGGGGAAAATCAGCTAACTTTTGGCGTAACTGTATTGCTTAAAAAAGCAAAAAGAAAAAATAGTATAGGTCCTCTGGACGGGTTCTTCTCTAATGAAACA
>NW_013953184.1:71231-73676 GCF_001266775.1 Austrofundulus limnaeus
ATATAATAGCAGCTGCATTCTGACGTGATATGCTGAATGTTTTATATTCAATTAACGTTTGATCTGATTAGTCAACTAATCAAAAAAATATCGGTGATTAATCGATTTATAAAAATAATCGTTTGTGGCAGCCCTAGTCCTCAGTCTGTTTGTGATGTCCACATTAGAGGTTTGTTTCTTTACTTGATTGGTCAGTGAGGGTAATTTAGCCTGTTGTGAACACACCCATAACATATCAACACAACTGTCCAGTTTAACCTGACCTCAGTCTTTGTTTTGTTTTAAACGTACCTGCAGGTTCGTTCCAGGCACCACCAGGACATTTTAAACAGCCAGAAAACATTTATAATATGAAATACTCAGAAAATTCTTAAAAACTGAGCATGTTTCTCAGCCCATAAGCAGGATTTCTGTCAGAGTTGTAAAGTCAAGCACAAAGTTTCACTAAAACTACCACAATTAAACTTCTTTTTTTGCATCAAGTTCACTTTGAGTGACTAAAAATAAAAATAAAAAAAGAAATTTGAACATCAGACGGACTCTGGTGACTGTTGCATAAATTATTTGGGTTTATATTCTTTTGAATGTCCTATACATTTTAATGTAATAGTCACAGTATTAACATCAAATAAGGAAGTGTTTTTAACTGAATCAGCCAAAGCCAACAAATTGATGAATCAGTGGCACATTAAAAGTAACAAAAACAACAACAAAGCAGCTGGSCAGCTTGTCATCCACCTCCTAAAACCAATTATTTTTGTAAAATATGCAATTATTGTTCCTCTTTCTGTATCTTCCACGCTGCAGCTCTCTGAGACCTCCTCAAATTTAAAACTTTTACTTTAATCGATGTGTCATGTAACAGAGGCCTCCTGTTCTCCTCTATCTGGTGCAGAAACTATTCTGTGCTAAAATAACTAAAGAAAGCTGCACAAATATTTAACCTGTCTAAGCTGCTTAGTTTGTAAAGAACAATAGTTTAAAAATACCTCTGGCTGCCAGAGGGCATGCTAACACACGACTTACAGGTTTAGATACGTTTCGTTTACATTTTTAACCACTGGATCGCTGCCACTGGCTGTTGAAACATGCACCATTTTATAGACTTTATAAGTGATTTTCACTGAGGCAGTTTTATAAAACCTGACRACAAATGATGAAGCACTTTTTTCCAGTCTTTCTGCACCGTCACCATGACTTGGCACTGTTCAGTAACAGAACCTGAGAGACTTTTTCCAATTATTCTGAAACGTTACATTTAAACAACGTTCATCTATTCCCATTTTGTGACTTTTATTAATCACTGATAAGCTAATGGTGCTACACAAGCCTCTAGATAAAGTAAACCTTTATTTAAAGGATAGGCTGAGATCCAAAAATGTCCGTTTTGTCACTAGTTGTACATCTTGTAATTTATTTTAAGAATATATATTGCATAAAGAAAAAGTGGTAGGTAAGACAGCACATTTCCGGTGACATATTTACTGAAACATATCTTTATATTTTTGTAAGGATGATGCTTGGGCATAATCATATCGTGTGCAATTAATCGTCAGAAAAACAGATTACTTTTTGGCACTTGATTAATATGATTAATGCTACCATCAGTCTGCTCGGTGCTCCGCCCTGCTTCAAATATTATAAACATTTTTTAAAAATTGGTCATGTGACCAGGACATGCAATGGTCCAGGGACTCCAGGGGATTACTCGTCAAATTAATCTTTATCGGCTAAAAACCATAATTGACCATGATTAATTTTTTTGCCAATATTGCCCAACCCTAAATAAAACAACTACACAAGTAAAAGATATGTTTTCTGAGAAGACCACCAGGCATGACTTAAAGCCAGTTCCTGAATCTATAACTGCGTAATAATTACGTTTTACAGTCCACCAGCCACTGCAACAAGTGCACAATCAGCTGYTGTTTGCTGATGAACAGCAGGTTTTGTGAAGTGCAGAAATATTTGACGGATCAGCTGAGCCRCACACGAAGGACTGTCCACCACAGACGTATGTTCAGCATCCAGAGCCGCTCACGGGGCTGCTCGCTGCTCCGCACACATCAGATGGGATCAAGTGATAAGTTAAAGGTCAGAGGAGCGCCTGCTCTATAGACTGAAGCTCCTGAGGCAGTCAGAGAGTCAGCAGCTCATTCAAGTAACAAACTCTTCTCTAGAAATCCTCTTTTCTGCATTAAAAGCCAAGAACTTTTTACCACATTTACAAGCTATAAGGGCGGTGAATTGGCAAGAATTTGGCGATATGAAACATCATGTCAGAGGGGTCACGATACGATATATCCTGATATATTGCAATTATTTTTGTCCAAAAATTATATTAAATCAAAACCTCTTACTGGAAAAAAAATGAAAAAAAAGAGTTTTATGTCACGAGGAGAGTGCCGAGCTCGAGACACATGCGCTATATGTGCATGCCTGCCT
>NW_013953184.1:76908-79932 GCF_001266775.1 Austrofundulus limnaeus
TGAAATATCGCGATATTTCAGTGTATCGATATTTTCTTACACCCCCAATAAGCAGTGTTTGTACATTTTATTTTCAGCTGACCTGTGATGAAAAGAAAAAAAAAAAAACGTGATATACCGTGAAACCGCTGTAAATGATGAAAATACCGTGATATAAAATTTTGGTCATACCGCCCAGCTCTAAGTTAAAATACATAAGTAAAATTTTTTATCCGAGTATAATACTGCCCCCAACTTTATGGATTTTGGATTAAATTTTACACATTATACTTGAATAAATACGGTAAGTACAGTCCATTTACCATTACCACTTACTTTACTAACTGTCCTCAAAACGTTTGACACGTGTTTCTGAAACACTAGCAGAAGCCTAAATAAGAAAAATAACAGTGGTGGGCCCAGCTAACAAAAATGTTAGCTTCACTAACCACTAGTCTGCAAAATAAGAATCTTAGCTCTGCTACTGCTAACTTGCAAAACTGATTAAAAATTACTGGAATCAAATGCTAAAAGCTAAGACAACTCTCACTCAGTCTGCGTCACGTCTTCATCAACTTCCCATTGAAGACTGGAGGTACAAACCTGTTCTTAGTTTTCTATTCATTTAATTTGAAGGTTGGATCATCTGTGGCAAATCGTCCAATCCAAACCAGAGTTATAGCTGTCAAACTTGTGATACTTCCTATTCAGCCCTTTCAGAATAAAACCATTTCTTTGATCTGGTTTGCGTTTTTATAAATACAGTCAAACACTTTATGTACCATATTTTATTAGTCATTTTTTGTATTTGTCATTATAAAATTGTAAAATGTTATTTTATTTCTTGTTGGCTCTTTTAGTTTGGTTAGTTTAGCTACATGCTACACACACAAACACGCGCACGTCCTGCACTACGTGTAATAGGCAATAGATTTATTTATTTATTTCAGGACAAAGTGGAAAAAAGGACTTTTCTACTTGTAAATTTTTTTGCAGACTTAAAATTAGCACATCCAAATTTAGCAGAAGTAAATCAGTCAGCTAACAGTTTCCAAAGTTTAAAAAAAGATCAAATTTAAAAATATCTAAATAAATTAATTGAACTAGTCTGCTAAAGGAGAAGCTAGTTCCACCATTAGTGGAACTGTGTCCACTACTGATAATTAAACATGTGGATTTGGTTCTGGGGCAGGAATGAATGGGTCAAATCTTGCCATAATTAAAAGCTTCTGATCTTTGCRTGAACATCCATGCAAAAATAGTTCATGCAAGGGAACTCATATGTGATTATTTGTTCCAAAGACTGAGTCTGATGGTGTTTGAAAAGCCTGCCTTGACAGGTTTCAGCAGTTGGTTTTTATCRATGGGTTGTGTGTTCAACTGTGTAAGAGTTCTGATAACTTGGTTATTTCTCTAAAACTCAAGGACAGCTCAGGTGTAGGTGTGTGCRTTATCAAAAGGTAGGACCAAATACAATCATATCAAGCAGAAATGCAAAAAACAGAAGCGAGGCCAAGGGTGCACAACCTTTCTGCCTTAACAAAAGCAGTCAATGTTTTTTTAAAGTAGCAATTTTGTAAGAAAACTAGAAATTATCTGTTCAACCCCCCTCCCACAAACACACACAAAAAATCCAATAAACACTGCACTAGTTAGGAATTCAACATACACACAAAAACAGTTTATCTAGACATCCCTTTATATCTTTACTACTAATCTTTTCTTAGTACACAAGTAACTGTATAACTCTCTTGTGTATTTTTGACTAACAAAGCAAATTCTGACCTGAAACACAATTCAACACAACATAATGACCTACCTCCCACTTAGCTCACAATGTAACTTAACCCAGTGTTTCTCCTACCATTATACAGGCGAAATTGACGTGTTTCCATTGAGCAAATTTATTTTCAAAATTCTAATTTGTGCGTTTTCATGGTGAATGGAAACGCAGCTTGTGTGAATGTCCCTGCAGAGAYGCAAATAAATTTTTATTCTAGGTCACTGCTGGACTTCACTTACATCTCTTATTATAAAAGTGGTGTTTCAAGCATTCAGATSTATGAGTTTTTAATTCATGTTTATCTGTCCTACAGATAGGCACCGTTTTGGGCTCAAACCTGTGCATTTTTGTTTTCATTTTTCAACTCAKATGTTTCCAAGCTTTTCTTTCCCTGAAAGACCCCAACCAATGTGTTACCTATAGGAAATGTTTCATGCTCCCTCTCCATCAGCACTGCACTTAAACACATGTATTCATTCTAAGATAACATTAGCAGGCACCTTGATTTTGCAMACCTTCAAGCAGGTATGTTAGAGTTAATTTAAGAGTTTGTTTCTGCTGTTGTTTTAAGGAGGTGAACATATGTGATGGTCTTTATGTGCATAAACCTGGGTAGAAGAAAAAGCCTGAAACTTTGAAATCTCCATGTTTCTGTGAAGCTATGAACATTTTAGTTTGAACTGTTATGAATATAAACCCATCCATCCATCATCTTAACATGCTTCTTTCTTTAAGTGGGGATCATTGGTGCCTAGGAATACACGATATAAACAATATAAAGTGTCCCTTAAAAAGAGATTTTAAGGTCTAAATTTTTTACCTATACATATTTATTCCATTCAATTAATGTGATTTATTTATTTTCTATTATAAGTTTTATATGGTGATATATATCGTTACCACCACTCATCATAATGTATATCGTGAAATGAATTTTTTGCCATATCGCACATTCCTACTGGTGCCCATATCCACCAGTCACTGTGTGAGGGGCGGGGTACACCTTGGAGAGGTCGCAAGTCCACCACAAGGAAAATAAACTATTATTGTTTATTTTTATTATTATTATTATTATTTGATACAGGGTTCGACAAATCCTATTGCCCGACTGTCCGGGGCAGGTAAAACTCATATTTGGGCAGGTGGGTGTGTCCCGATGCCTGCCTGCCTGAGCAGGTAAACCATTTCTTTATTTTTCCTCATACGGCCATTTATTCAAAATATTCTGAAAATAAACGAAGAATTATAGTGTTTTAAAACAC
>NW_013953184.1:80301-83131 GCF_001266775.1 Austrofundulus limnaeus
ATAAAGGCAGGGAGCTCCAGCACACGTTTATCGTTTTACGTGTTTTTTCTACTCACCACACATTTGTGCAGAAACTCGTCTTACTCAAGCGCTTCATCATACTTCCTTGTTTCTCTCTCTTCTTTCAGCTTGCTCYCCTTTCATCAGGTCCTTTCATTTATTCTCCATTTGTTCCCCAGACCTGTCTTCAAAGCACTCCAAACTCCCAGAGGCTGCCATCACCACTGGTCACATTAACCATCGACTGTCCAGCGCCGTTGGTTYAAGTCGTTCAGCTTCTGAAGTTACAGAATATTATTCTGTCTTTTCTAAATGCTTATGTTAATTAACAAAAAGCAGAAGTTTCAGTAGTGTCAACAGTAAATAACTGCACTTATCATTCAGTTGGTAGTTTCTGTTTCCTCTGACCTCCCCTGTATTCCACTGTGTGCCAACAGTCCTCAGTTTTCTCAGAAAACGGGACACAAACACACACAGTTCATGCAAGAACCACAGAAATTCCCATAAGTCTTCAGTACACACAGGCTACAAAACCTGCTCCAAATCCCACAGAGTATAGCTGTTGTGACCTATAAATAAACACTGCGCCACGTCAGCTCTACATGGTTTAGGGAATTGCTCCTGGTCCTCACGAGCAGTTGAGTTTAGTTGTTGTTGTTTTCTGAATTTTGTGGTTTTTGTTGTGCTCCACTGTGTGCACACGTTTCCCCATAAAGTGTAATGATTTACCTTTAAAACAACCTTTAAAAAAATGCTTCAGATTTAAAACACTGACCCCATATTTAACCAGTGAAGGCCACTGCTGACAGTCTGATGGACTTCCCTGCAGACCAGCGATGCAAAAACCAAATATGGAGGAAACTGTAGCGAGTAAACGGGCCGGCCGCCTGCTCCGTGCACACGCACAGGCGTCACAGGATCAACGTGGTGATATCACCCCTCGTGGTGTGACGGGTTCAGAGCACTTCCATGGCTACGCTCGTCCACATTAACAGCCTGCACACAGAGGAGGTCGAGTAACAAGTGAGTGACCTGAAATCCAAGCTGAACTCTAGCGTTACCCAACGCCCAGCTCAAACGCTGAACTCAAACTAGATCCTCTGCAAACCACAAGTCCTGGATGACTTTACAACTTAACTTTTATAAGTCATTGTTGAAAAACTTCAGTATTAACTAAGTCTGCATAATTAGGAAAAACTGAAATCAAACCTGCGACAAATACTGTGATATGAAAAAATACAGCAATTTTCACCAGATGACTAAAATAGGGGTGTCCCAACACAACTTTTTCACTTCCGATACGATAACAATAACTTTAATTGTCCGACACCGATATTGACTGATACCTTATCTGTACGAATCACACACTTCAACCTGTTTTGTTGTATGAAATCTTAGAAAAGTCTTGATTAAGTCAAACAGTGAAAAAGAATAGGTATGAGAAAAACTGACCCATTTGTTTTTAACCAATGGATCACATACATTTTAAACTGAACGTTCTACAATTTAAGAAATTTATTAGATTAGTGCTGATTTTTAAAACACTACACCATTTTCGTAGTTTTCCTTTTTAAGTATTGACTGTTATAATCCGTTGTTTAACTGTTATGTCTTGATTAAAATAGTTTAGATACATGTCCGAATCATTTTTACAACACATAAAAAAACGTTCATAATTCATAAGGTGAGAAATTGCTGTTCAGAGTGCCTGCGGTGCAGCCRTCAGCCTGCAGGGGGCGCACCAGGCACTGAAGACTATAAAAAAGGACAGGAAATCTGGGTTTCAGTCAGGGTTGCTTTGGTTCTCCAGCCATGAGCAATAAAGCTTCGCTCATWACCAGATCTGGGGTTGTGTGGCCTAATCTCTTCATACTTCAATTTATGTTTGGATGACGATTTGATATTTCTCGATATCACAAAGTCTGTCATGATACGATTTCGATYAAGTTCAATTCACGTGTCTGCGATCGATATATGCAATATCACATGCCCATCTAACACAATGACTGTGTTAGATGGGCATGTGATAGATTCACATCGATCATATGATGACGATATAGATTGATATTTTCATTTTGCCTCGATATAACTGAATCATGAACCATTCAAATCGATATATCGATATTGATCGATGTATCGTTACATCCCTAGAACCCAGGACCTTCTTGCTGTGAGGCGTCRGTGCTAACCACTGAGCCAAAGATCGCTGATTCGCTCATTTCTCTGTCAATCAAGAAGGGATTCGGCCTCCGGCAGATTATGCAATCATCATGCAGAAGCTGAGAGTCCGGGCCACCCGAGGCCAGCCCACTTCCACAGACCCCCAGAGACACTCGGTGTCCGATGGGCGGGACAAAACCAGCATTTATCCAATGACTCGGGTTTGTTTCGCTGCACAGTTTGCTTCATTGTTGAACTCTGTAGCACTGTGAAGCTGTGGGAATGAGTGAGAGGAAAGTCGAGTCGTTACCAGTAATCGTGTTTCCATCCAGTTGTAGAGTGAATTTTTATCGAACTTCTCAAAATTCGCAAAAAATTAAATAAATAAAAATTTGAATCTACACTGTTTCAATCTAGTTTCCCCCTCGACTGTTTGATGCGAATAAACGAGGCTACGCAACACGTGATTACGTCGGACGAGGCTACGCAACGCGTGATTACGTCAGACGAGGCTACGCAACGCGTGATTACGTCGGACGAGGCTACGCAACACGTGATTACGTCGGACGAGGCTACGCAACGCGTGATTACGTCGGACGAGGCTACGCAACGCGTGATTACGTCGGACGAGGCTACGCATCGCGTGATTACGTCGGACGAGGCTACGCAA
>NW_013953184.1:83141-84656 GCF_001266775.1 Austrofundulus limnaeus
ACGCAACGCGTGATTACGTCAGACGAGGATACGCAACGCGTGATTACGTCAGACGAGGATACGCAACGCGTGATTACGTCAGACGAGGATACGCAACGCGTGATTACGTCAGACGAGGCTACGCAACGCGTGATTACGTCAGACGAGGCTACGCAACGCGTGATTACGTCAGACGAGGCTACGCAACGCGTGATTACGTCAGATGTCGGCAACAAGCATTGTGGTAGTAAACAGGAAGTGAAACTTGCTAACTAGCAGAGGCTAATCATCTCGGGACAATGGAGCAATTTTTTCGTGAATGCCTTGCTATTGAGCAAGTTGTAATTATTCTATCTACTCAGCTAGTACAGGCTATGTTTAACGCTGCCAGGAGACGTAGCGAAATAAAAGCCATGCTTTCGCGCGTTTATGATAACATCGGGGACGAGGCAGGAAAGCGGAAACAGCTTAACGTCACGTGAGGTAAATATGCGCTACGTCAGAATTTATTCAGCAAACGTGCTTCCATCTCCTGTTTTGCGCATTAACTACTTTGCGAATCGTCCAAAAACCAGCTCAAGCGGGCGTAAAAACTTTAGTGAATTGAGGATTTTTTTCCCCAAATTTTCCTGTTTCCACCCAACTTTTTTTCGCATGTTTAATGCGACACTTCTAAATGCGCATCAAAAAGCCTTGATGGAAACACGGTTAGTGATAAGAAGCTGATTCTGAACAAAAGTTGAATGCGTTGTAGTGCATGTTTAGTCAATGACATATACACACAACAGTATATATTTGATCACTTATTTTTGAAATTTTAGGGGAAGCTGAGCTTCCCTAGCAGTCTTAAAGCAATCGCCTCTGTTGCACACGTACATTGTGATGACGATGCTCAAACAATGTATTGTGACACCCCTACTATTAACYATCTGATTTGTGTCATACTTGTTTGTGTTAAAATATTGTGAGTCTCAGTGGGTCAAAGCATCAAGACAAGTAGCAAACATTTTTTATAGTTTGTCTTTAATAATAGTATTACTCTGAGCCTTGAGCAGCTACAATCATGGAGACACATGAGCAGAGGAGAAAAGCCCATACTGAAAATCTTCTGTACATAAATGTGAATCATTACACACCGGTGTGAAACAAGTTTTATTWACTTTCCTATAGTTGTACGAAAGTAAACACATAGCCTTGCTTTCTGTGTAAAAACTACAAATAGCCTTATGTTGGAGAAAACAAAGTTAGGCATCTGCATCTCTAAAACATCTTAAGAGTAAATCCTCTCTTTCTGCCTACAAAGACTTAGTCACAATATTGGACTGGACACACAACAGACGCAAACAGTCCACACCCAAACCCCCACCAGGGATGTTCCATTATCACCACATCCAGACACAACTCAGACAGATAAAAGTAACGAGAGTTGGACGGCAGGAGACGCAGCGTCCTCCTGAAACAGCTGACAGTGTGTGTGTGTGTGTGTGTGTGTGTGTGTGTGTGTGTGTGTGTGTGTGTGTGTGTGTGTGTGTGTGT
>NW_013953184.1:87118-88928 GCF_001266775.1 Austrofundulus limnaeus
GGTGAGTTTAATACTTTTTTTTTACTACTTCGGTGATTTTACTACTACTTTTACTTCCTGTTATCTTCATCATCGTCTTTTTCACCAGTAGAAACAGCCGGTTGTTGATCACGTGACTCCCGTGATGCGAAAAAAGTGTTTCCATTGCAGTTTTGCGAAAAACACCAATTTCGATACGGCCGAAATACCACCTAATCCTAGCACAAAAACATTTTGTCGAAAAATGTAATTTTTTTTAAACTGACGTGTTTCCATTGAGCAAATTTATTTTCGAAATTCTAATTTGCGCATTTTCATGGTCAATGGAAACGCACCTACAGTCAGATGTTATAAGGTCGCAATACACCTTCAATGTTCTAATTTATTTTATTGAAAAACACTGAACAATGCCCTTGAAACAATACCAACTTGTTCTAACTGGACATTAGTGCTGACAGCAGAGCAAAAGGAGACAGTGGCTGATTTTCAGACTTTTGTAGAGGTAGATGAGAAGCCAACCTTTTCTACTGATCTTATCAAAGTATTGGCATCTCTGATCTCCAATAATTAAAAAAATCTGTGCCGAAGAATCAACTGAACAATTTATCAGTGCACACCTAGTTTCACTGCTCTTCAGCAGGTCTTTAAGTTCTGCACAGTCCTGTTGATCACTAATTCATTTAAATCATGTGTGTCAAAGCAGGGTGACGTCTAAACCATTGAGGACCAGGACTGGACACCACTGGTATTACAAGTATAGTAGATGGAAGGACTGGAGCATCACCAAAACCAATTACACTGGTCTTCTTTAAACACATAAAATAAAATTGTTGTAACTATACCTCACACTCAAAGTCATGACAACCTGAAGCAATTTTTGTTTTGAAGAGAGATGAGGAATAACTCTCTACTTTCTATTAGTCCAAACAACAAAATAAAACAAACAATAGTAACTTTTCTACTTGTACCTTTTATTATCATATTCTGTGTCCTCTCATTCCTTTCCCTGCCTTGTAATTGTTTTCCCTAAGCCAACAAATGCCTAAAAAGTACAGAAAATCTGCTTTCTCATTTCCTTTTTGGCAGGAACTAAGTCAGGGCGTCTGTTTAGGCATTATGACTGAATGAATCTCAAAACCCACTAAACTTCGTCACTATTACCTGCAGCAACACAGCTCTGTTTATTCACGAGACTTTTTTTTTAGACTAAACACTTGTTTTTAAGTCGGCATACGTTATTTACTTCCTTGGGGCTTCAACATTCAGAACAGTTTTCATTGATCCAGTTAACAGACCAGYTTCAGGTTCAAGCACTCCAGATCCAGTAAGAATAAAATGTCAAACAGTGTGCAGCAAAAGAAGTTTTGAAATGGTGAGGTTCAACAAAAGCAGTCCATGAAGCTATGAATGTATTTATTAATCTTTACTTAACCAGACAAATCCCACTTAGATCACAGATCTCTACTGTGAAAAAGGCCTGGGCCTAAAGGCAGCCTTAAAGACATTCATTTACTGAGAACAGCTTCTCGTTTCAGTTTTAATCCAACATTATTTTACTTATACTTTATAATCAGAGTTCTCTGAGTCAGCTTCAGATGTTTGTAGTTAATCATAATAYCTTCTAAATTTAACCAGGTGTTTCACTGCCTTTAAATTACACAATTATTTTATCTGTGCAGAGAACTTCCTCTGCTATCATTTATTTCAAATAAATATATCAAAGCTCCTCAGTTGAAAACACTAAAATTATAGAAAAGATAAATTTCTTTCCTCAGAAAGTCTTCAGTCCTAAGAACACTAAACTGTAACTTTTAATAAGTACACAGTTTAG
>NW_013953184.1:90840-92441 GCF_001266775.1 Austrofundulus limnaeus
CGGTCTGAACATAGTGCGTTCTTCAGTCTGAACATAGTGCGTTCTTTGGTCTGAACATAGTGCGTTCTTCAGTCTGAACATAGTGCGTTCTTCAGTCTGAACACTAGTGCGTTCTTCAGTCTGAACATAGTGCGTTCTTCGGTCTGAACATAGTGCGTTCTTCAGTCTGAACATAGTGCGTTCTTCAGTCTGAACATAGTGCGTTCTTCAGGCTGCACACAGTTCTGATCACTTATTATCAATAATCATTTTATTGATAATTATCATGAGGAGTCCTTAACTAGGATGTAGTTAGGCAATTAAATATTCATGTATGTGTAAATTTATTACCATAATTGCAGGTGAGTCTCATAAATTTATGTTTTTATAAAACAAGTAGCTTATTCGCTCAAATATAAGACGCACAGGAAAGAAAAATGCCTTAACAATGGATACAAATTTCGAAAGATTTCAACACACAAAAGCTCTGTTCTTAACACCTTGCAAAACAGCTCAACTGCAGGCGTTGAGTGTGGTTTTTAGAAATATTTCCCCTTAGCAGCCATGTTAGACTCCTGCCATGACACTTTAGGACATAAATAAAGATCTTGTATTAAAAAGTCAGAGAGAAAATCCTGCAATGCAACTATAAGGCCCATTTCTGGTGAACAACACTGTCTTTTGTTTACACTGAAAGTCCACAGGGCATCTTTAGGACTGTGGGTCATTTTTCCACACAGAGCAGTCGTGAAACTTTTTAATCATCGTGTTTTATTGGTGGGTTTTATCAGCAATGTGATGACTGGCTACAAACCAACTCAATATGTAATAAAAATATTAATAACCAAAAATACAGATGAARCTAGAAAATATAGCACATCCTGCTGAGATGTTACTTTGATTAGATTTAGACTGAAGTTTGAATATGTATTTATTTCCCCTCTTAACGTTGTATGGTCCAAGTGAGACAATTCTCAATCTACCAGGAATGAAATCGGTTTCATGAAATCAAAACTTTAATTCTCTTAATGATTTAAACATTAATTTACATTTTTAATGGAATTTTTATGTTTAAAAAAGTCATATTTTTACATGTACTATATACCTCTGTCCTCATTCCAACTACCTCTTTAACTTTATTAATTATCTCTTCTGTCTTTTACCAGGTAGTTGCTTCTCTAATTTCCTTTGTTCTGCCAGTATACCCAGTGTCCCTCCTCTGAACATCTCAGTCTGGTCTCCCAAACCTTATCTCCCGTTGTTCAACCTTTGCTGTACCTCTGATGACCTCATGCTAAAGCTAAACGCTAACGCCATATTAAAGTGTTGCATGCACTATGATGACAGTGGAAAGAGAAAAGTGAGGAAATAGTTTATCACAACTGATACAGTCATCACAAAATTCTATAGTACCACATATGCACATTTTCCTGTTTTATGTAGCCTTACAAAATATCAATTTTTCAACAGTCTATGCCAGTGTTTCCCAAAGTTGGGGTCCCAAAACATCAAGGTGGGGTCCTGACAAGATTTTTTGAATTAATTACAATTTTGCCTTAATTGTTTCAAAGTGTTAGGTTAGTATATTTAAAATGGATAAATGTATATAGTACATAATATAC
>NW_013953184.1:93441-102104 GCF_001266775.1 Austrofundulus limnaeus
TTTTTTTTTGTCAACAACAAACCATTTAAAAAAGAAATAAACTGTACATGGGTAAGTCTTCTTTCAAAAGATGAAAAAATGCCCCAGCTTAAAATAATAATGGGGTTTTGTTGCTCTTATGGGTGTTCCATTTTGCACTGCATTTTTTTCATAAACCTACAAGTTTTTCATGTTAGATAGGCGGTTGTCCAATTTATAATTATACCTGCTCACACTTTATATAGACTATCTTTAATGTAAACACAGTTAGCTAAACAGTCAAGACTAAATCTTTTATTGCCTAAATGGGAGCCCTGCACCAACCTAATAACAGTCTTAAAATAGTTTTGTTACAGTTAACAAGTGAACTTTACAAAACCCAATTGCAACACCCAAATGTTTATTTTACCAATTTTACTTATTAAATTTCTAACATAAAAACAAACAAAAACATTTTCCAATAAATAAGAATAAATTTAAGCATTTCGATTTTTCTGAGTGTTTTTAATTAATGCCTCCTCAAACCTCACATACATAAATACAAACAAATGGAGTTTAAAATGCATTAATTAATACAACTGGTTTAGTTTTACTTTGATTACAGCAGGGTCATCAGCAGGTGTATATTACCCCTTCACAATATTAAATAATTGTATTTCTCATAAAATAAGCTTAATTAATTACCGCAGAACATGACAATTTTTTAATATCCGATTACTCAATTAATCGTCAGAATAATCAATAGATTAATCTATTACTAAAATAATCGTTAGCTGCAGCCCTACAATATTGCAACAACAAAACAAAGTGTCACGTTGTGATAGCAGTTATACATGTTCCACACAAAAACACAACTGTGAAAGCAACATGTTAGTCTCTGATGACCATTTAGAAACTAAAATAAGCAAACAGCGTCATYTTCCTATAATAAATCTGAGAAGTTTAAATTGTTCCTCAGTTTGGAGTCACTGCTCATTATCGGGAACCAGACCAGTATAAAACCACTCACTACAAATCTGCCATATCCTCAAGTAGCAAAGGTTCATGGGAAATTTTATAAATTAATAAAATATGAGTTTTGCTGGCCTTATAAAGTGTGCAAATCTACATGTGGGGTTAAATCTAATCTAAATGTCACTTTTTGCTTGTATTTCACATTTTATATTTAATCTTAATGTATCAAAGATAAAGTCAGAACCAGGAGTGAAAACTATCTGTACCACAGCCCCTTTTAGTTATTGAGCCAATGGATGAAATGACAAAGTGGAAATACTTTTTCTACAAAGGACGACAGGTTACAACCTAGTAACAATGTCAACTGCTGGTGGGCCAAATCAAATGGCTTGGCGGGCCAAATTTGGCCCGCGGGCCCCACTTTGGGCTCCTCTGTATTAGTAGATTTACAATGTAAGACAGTTAATTGTAAATAAGATAAAACATGAGATAACCTTTGGATCTAAATGTTAATCTGAGTTGTCTCATCAATAATCACTTCAAATGGCTTTGAGTTCACTAATAACGTATTAGTTTTGGCATAACTTCGTGTTTCCCAATCACAAATTAGTGATTACACCACACTAGTGATTGCAGCGCTGCTGCAAAAAGTGATGACGCTCCTGTTTGCGTGCTAATGTGATGCTAACGGCAGCTAGCAGGGTGAAAACAGGAGTTTTTTTTCTCTGACAGCAAATCCACGACATGACAACCGGACCCCTAAACACAAAAACACCCCGACTACCTCACACTGGAGACCCTCAACTCAGAAAGCATCTTCGGAAGCAGAGACAGCTCGATACGCAGCTAGCTAGCAGCTTTTTCTCTCGGGCAACACGTGGAATCAACACGTGACGTCTCATAACAAACCTGCTCCTTTTTAAGCTAATAAACAAAGAGTTTTACATCGGGACATGACGTTCCGGTGCTGACAACCGAACCACGACGAAACCCGAGCAGCCTGCGTGTTTTACATCTACACAACAGCAGGTAAAGATTAGCAACACTGATGCTAAGCTAACATCTGAGTGGGAAGGGCTCGCCGACAGACTAGGCCAGAAGTTAGTGTGCTATTGTTAGCCGGCTGCTCCTGGCTTTATTCTGCTGCAACGACTGTGGACAAGTCTGTAAATGTCTGGCACAGCTGCACATCTTCAACACAAACAGGTACAGGGAAGTAAAAACTACTTTAAACACTCAACAAGCCCAGGAGAAAGTGTTCAGAAAAGACTAGCATGGCAGCAAAAACATGTTGAAGCAAACTGCACATTGTCACTAAAAGGAAATAAAGTGTAAATGTGTGCAACCCTGCATGATAACAATCATTAAAAAATGTGATAAAAACCTGCAGCTTGTTTGACAAGCACAAAGGTTGTTTTAGAAATAATGCACCTTTAATTSTGTTGATAAATAAAGATTAAGACATATTTAAAAGGCAGTGATTGAACATTTTTCGTGTTTTTGCAGGGTGTGCCTACTTGTGCAGTCAGCCACCCAGTGACCCTAAGAATAGCCCAGACTATAAGGACTGGACTCTAAATATAACCTGGCTGACAGCGCTGGGCCTTTTTAACACTAATAATAAATGCTCAAGTAAAAGCTTGATTTGTCCAGGTGTGCCCAAAGCCGGACACACAACCGTCACAACAACACTGACAGCCTGTGGCAGGGTGGGGGTACGTACCGGTGTGAGCCTGTCCGTTCACGCTGACCACGGTCACCGCGTTCATTTTTCTGGTCCACGGGTTCACCTTGGGCGGGGGAGCTTCGGTGAACTCCTTCCTGCTGCCGCCTTTACCGGCCTCCTCGCTCGGCTTGTCGTCGCTGTCACAGGCGCCGCTGCCCGGTTCAGCCTCCCGTTCGGCGGTGCCTCCCTGCCCGGGGCTGGTGACGCTCCGCTCGGCCCCCTCCTCTCCCCGGCCGCTGTCCGGCTCCTCGTCCGGGGCTTTACCGTGCTCCTCCGCCGCTGTGGCGAGCGGGTTGCCGGGCAGGAGAGCCTCCACCTGAGTGGCCATTTCCCACCGCCGTCGTTTTCTTCCCCCCTCAGGATTACCAGCTCTCCCACCCCCCTCCTTATTTTTCTGCCTGGTCCGAATTAGCTTCAGTTTCAGGGAGGGAGGGATTTAAAGTTGTTCCGCGGGGGTCTGCCGCTCCTCGACCACACAAGCTTCGGCCTGACACGCGGAGCGGTCGGACGCCGAGTTGAAACACGTAAAAACTCAAAGAAACGTGTCCGTGGGGGCCTCACAGGGTAACAACCTTATCGCCACCACTAGCAGCAATATGGATGATCCCCACCACGCGATAGATGGGWGCGCGCACGCACGTTGTGGTGAAGGCGGAGTAGCCACGTAAACGCAGGGAGCGCGCTTCTAGCGTCAGGTGGAGGATGCTGCTTTCAGGTGCTTTTAAGGCTTAAACGAACTGTGAAATGTGTGTTTTTATTATTATTCACGTGTCTACGTTGTATTTTAAAGCTAAAAGTAGCATAGCTTTTAGTTAGCCAATGCTACGTTCAGGTAGCATTTAGCTACTTTTGGGCTTTTAGCTAACCCGTTTGCTGTTATGCTACTTTAAGCTTTTAGCTAAACCTTTGACATTTTTGCTAGCTTCATGAGTACTTTTAGCTTTTAGCTAGAGATACCTTTAACTTTTAGCTAGTTTGTTGCTACTTTTAGCTATCTTTTTGATATTTTGGTTAGCTTCTTGATACTTTTAACTTTCATCCAGAGATATAGAATTTTGATACCTTTAGCTAACCCTTTCATATTTTAGCTATAGCTTCTTGATACTTTCAGCTAACCCTTTCATATTTTAGCTATAGCTTCTTGATACGTTCAGCTAACCCTTTCATATTTTAGCTTTAGCATCTTGATACTTTAGCTAACCCTTTCATATTTTAGCTTTAGCATCTTTATACTTTATCTAACCCTTTCATATTTTAGCTATAGCTTCTTGATACTTTTAGCTAACCCTTTCATATTTTAGCTATAGCTTCTTGATACTTTTAGCTAACCCTTTCATACTTTAGCTATAGCTTCTTGATACTTTTACCTAACTCTTTGATATTTCAGCTAGCTTATTGATAGTTTTAGCTAAGATTAAAAAAAGTTACGTAGCTTTTTACATCACATTTTTCTGTTTAAAATTTTTTTGGTGGGCTTTTGACATATTTTAAGCTACTTTAACCAATAGCTTGTCCCTTTTGTACTTTGAAATTTAATGTGGCTTTTTGCTTCTTTTTTCTATGATTTTGCTTTCAGAAAATTGTTATAAATCAAAAGTARACAGCTATTGTTCCTGAGATTCCCMASAYTGATGCATGTCTCCCAAAGCTTCAAACATGCCAGTGTTTGTTCAGTCAAACCTGCAAACAGACCCACAAACATTATTGTCCACCTGTCAGAGTTCACATATTTGTTTTGTCATTGTTTAAACCAAGATGTTTTTACATTTATTGACCTTTAAATAAAGTATCTTTTGTTCATAACACCAGTATTGCTATCTCACAAAACTTTTTACTGAACACCTAAAAGACATTTAAATTGTTTTGTTTATTATTAAAATACAAAAATCAGTCTAAGCACAATTATAGATGATACTGATCTGTATGTTGCTTTGTCTTGTCTGAAATTTTCAGATCTTTGAAGCAACATCATAGACTTAAAGATGGACTGTTTGTTGGGTGCGTTCAGGTACTTTTAAACAACACGATGTTGCAATGTCAACATCTGAATCTTCCTGAAAGACTCATGTTTCTTTGACGCACTARTAGTGAAAGACAACATTCTGAAATATTTATTTATCATGCAAACATAATAAAATCTCATCCTCTAAAAAGCTACAGTAAAGATATATTAATAAATATACTCAAAACGTCTGAATTAACACTTACACATCTCTTGCTCCGTCAGATCGCCACAACAAAGAAGAAGCATTAGAGATCAACACAAAAATGACTTCCTTTGCCCTTCAGGATATGGCTCAATTTTTGCAACCAGATACAAAAATAGCTTTCGTAAATCCAAACCAGCACATGAAATAATATTAATTTCTGCTGTTTTATGTCACCTTTTTAACAAGCCTGTAAATGCAGAAGTGTTATAAATGTAAATCTAAAATACTTAACATTAGAATTATTATTTTTTATTAAATAACAGTCTAAAATAGATTTTATCATTAAGTCCCTTACTCTTATAGTGGCTTGCAATAATAAATAACAAGGTAATAGTACAGACAATACTGAAAACACAACATTTCTAATTATTTTGTTTTTTTGTGTTCAGCTCATGGATTTCCACATCAGCGTTTTTCCGAGGGACTTGAACGCATCATGGAATGTGACGTCGGTCCCCTTTAACATCTGTCCAGCTTCCCGTTCTGACCATAACAGGCTGGTACTGAGGGTTCTGTTGGGGCCAGAGTCCATGTTGGTTCATTTCATGCAGTGAGTCTTTAAAAGGGTCTCCTCGTGCTTTGAGTTTATTTATAAATAAATTATTTGAAGTTTAGAACGTGTGTTAACTAAAGCTAACAAGAAATACATTATTAGTTATATAAATAATTATAAATACATTTTATTCTAAAGTTCTGTGAATGGCAGACTCAAAGKGATGGTTGTGGGCTTCATGGGAACAAATAAATATCTTACCTGCAGTAGATGGCTCTTAGAAAGAACTTTGTTTATGTCTTAAAACTATAAAAAGGGGCCTCTGTTTGCTAGTTTTTAGCTATCACTTTTGTTACTTTTAGCAATCATTCTGGTATTTTTGACTTTTAGCTGTTGTTTACTTATTGCTTTTGGCCAGCCATTTGATACTTCTTCTACTACTTTTAGTTTTAAGCTAGTATTTTGCTTCTTTTTTCTGTTAGTTATTGTTACTTTTAGCTAGCCTTTTCCTACCTTTAGCTAAGCCTTACTACTTTTAGTTACTGTTGTGCTAATTTTAACATTTAACTATCTTTTTGTTACCTTTAGCCAGTGGTGGGCAGCGCTAATCCAAAAGTTAGCTCCGCAATTTCTAAAGCGCTTATGTAAATATTTAGATGCGCACCCTCAAAAGAGCTTATGCCATAGAAAAACCAGCAGAAGCTAATTTTAAAGCACAAGTTCATTTTGACATTTACTAGCTGGCAATAATTCATGTACAATATATGCACAACACTGCCAACTAGTGGTGTATGAACTCTTTTACAACTTAATCCTACAATCGGCGATTGCTGGGGATGAGAGTTCCTGAAACAGACCTTTAGCTCCTGGTGTGAAAATTAAAAAGTTGTTGAGGATTGCTAGTTCGCCTGCTTCTTTGTCTTTTTCTTTTGTTTGTTGTAGATTTTTCATTAAAGTAATTTTAAAACTGTTTATTGGAAAACTGAAGCGATGCATACTGGGTACATGATGGATTTGATTTGTGACGGGAAACGAAAGCACGGAGTACAGGAAACTATCTTCACTTCAAAATAAAAGCTTGGATTTTAAAGTTTTCCATGTAGTTGCTCCATTTGATCACTAGATGTCAGTCTTCATCAGCATAACATCTTTAAATCATTTTTGCGTCTGTAACCCCATTGCTTCGACCAATTATGATAGATCACATGTGTTGTGATTCATTGACAGTCATACCTTCTGCTGTTCAACATAATGATGACTGGTAGATAATTAGTTATTAGCGTCACTGCATTTTAATTTTAGAAAGCGCAAATCCACTTATGAACTATAAAAATTAGTAAGACCGCTAAAATGCAAATAAAATATTTAGGTCCGCAATTAGAGGATTTGCACTTTAGTGGGCTGGTGCCCACCACCACCACCTATAACTTTAGCAAGAGATACCTTAAATTTGTAAATAGTGTTTTGATCTTTTTAGCTAGTGTTTAGCTACTTTTCACTTGACCAAGGCTTTTGATACTTTTGAATTTTAGCTAGATTTCTACTACTTTTAGGTAAAATAGCATTTTGCTAAAAGCAGAGTGCCTTTCATTACTGTTAGCTTTTAGCTAACCCTTGCTAATTGTAGTTACTGTTCTGCTACTTTTAGCTATTAGCTACTTTTAGCAGTGAATTATTATTTTGGTACCTTTACAGTAGGTTTTGTATCAGAGATACCCTTAGTTTATAGCCTTTCCTTTGATACTTTTAGCAAATGTTTTGCTACTTTTAGCTTTGAAGTAGCCTTTTGATACTTTTTCATTTGATACTTTTTTCTTTAAAAAACAGATAAGAACAAGGAATCTTGTTGATGGTGAAAAAACATCCAAATAAAAGTTGTAATTCAAGGTTAAAGGCAGTTTAATCCTAAAATGCAGCACAGCAGCACAAACAGGAGACTAATTCAGTTTAATCTCTCACTAGTCTGTGTCTTATGTAAAGTAACTATAAGTACAAATACTTCTTTACTGTACTTAAATAATTACTCAAGTAAAGCACAGATACCCAAAAATTCTACTTTTCAGCCTTCTTTTTACTTCTACTTCTTACATTTTTACACAGTTATCTGTACTTTCTACTTATTACATTTAAAAAAAGGGTAAGAAGTATAAAGTCGTTACTCTTATTTCATTACAGCTTGTTGTTAAAAATATTATCCTCCTGGACAGAGTGAATTTAATTGTGGTTGGATGAGAAGTATAAATATATATTATTCTGATCCTGTGTTAGTTTGTACACAAACCATCACAGCTGCAAATAACAAATTATGTCACACTGCAGCAGAACATAGCAGATATTCTGTTTGTATCCTGGTACGAAAATGTGTAGTGCATCCTAAATTTTTTAACATTAATATTTTTATATGACAATATCCATTTTGGCCTTTAGAAAAACGTTTTTGAGGGTATCAACTCTCAATAAATGTCATTTTGGGAAGTCTAGCCACTCATTTTTACTCAATACTTTTACTTTTAATACTTAAGTACATTTTATGTCTGAAATATACTTTTGATGCTTAAGTACAAAATATATTAGATACTTTAAGACTTTTACTCAAGTAATATTCTTAGAGGAGACGAACTTTTACCTAAGTAAATTTATGGTAAGATACATGTACTTTTAGTCAAGTATCACTTTGTGGTACTTTATACAACACTGCTTATCAGGTCTCACACAGGTTAGACTCATGAGAAATGTACCATGTGTCCCTGGAAGCGTTCCAAGTAAAAAAAAAGAAGAAAAAAACTGGTTCTGGAGTTGCAGCTGCAGCTCAGAAGCATCAGCTGTGTTGGGTTCCTGACTCAGGGCTGAAGTATGCTGTCAACCTGCAGAGATGGTGGCGAGGATGTGGCTCTGCAGTGCGATTAGGAAAGGGTGAAGCATTCATCTGCTCACAGGCGTGAAAAGAAAGGGTGCTGCAAGAGAAACCGGTTGGGATTGAAAAGAGAAAGTAGAAAGCTGAGAAAAGTAAACTGAAGGGAATAAACTAACTCCATACATTAGATTCTTTACCTGTTGACACACGTTACTGCAGCCTGCTATTAAAATGGATCCAACTTGATTAGTTTTACAGATATTAAAGGGATCCCCTATATTTTTAAACTAAAAGTTTAAAAATATATTACACGAATGGGGTAATTTGATTTAATTTGATTTTTTTTATTTAACAGGAAAAGATTATTAAAAATCAAGCCTGACTCAGCATAATTGCTGTTTTACAGCAGGTTCCTTTTCTGCAGCACATAAAACACTCAGAAATACA
>NW_013953184.1:107801-108550 GCF_001266775.1 Austrofundulus limnaeus
AGTCCCTGCAGTAGATAGTGTATAGTGTAAGTACTGTGAAAAAGTACTGTGACTACTACTGTTTACCATGTGTTCACATGACCTCCAAAAGTCTCAGCAGATAGAAAATATCATCAAAACAACAAAGATAGTGTAAAAAACAAGAGGTCTCACTTCAACATAAACTGTAGGTGTTTTTCTGGTGCATTTCTGTTAAAACATTTGTTCTTCATTCAGAAGTTATGTATGATGGGTAGAGTATTCATATTTTTTACTCAAGTAAGAGTTGCGATACATCATAATAATATTACTTAAGTAAAGTAAAAAGTACAGTCCAGTACAGCAAAATTACTACATTTTCCCCAAAATGTTACTCAAGTAAATGTAACTAACATTTAAACCTTTCCTTTCAACTTGTATAATATTCTTAAACCTGACAAGTTTTCATTTTATTTATACTACAGTATATAAGTGTAACACTCTGAATGGAGCATAGATACCTATATCCTTACTGGTATTGGTACAAAGTACTTGTAAAAATGCTTGTAATGGTACCGTTAGGGCAGAGTTGTAA
This sequence comes from Austrofundulus limnaeus, assembly GCF_001266775.1. NCBI lineage: Eukaryota > Metazoa > Chordata > Actinopteri > Cyprinodontiformes > Rivulidae > Austrofundulus > Austrofundulus limnaeus. The sequence goes on from NW_013953184.1 coordinate 108,355, forward strand.
ATTAACTAAGTACAAATACTTTGTTTCTGTACTTAAGTAGAATTTTGGGGTATCTGCACTTTGCTTGAGTAATTATTTTTCAGCCTACTTTTTACTTCTAATCCTTACATTTTTAAAAAAGACAAGTATAAAGTTGTTACTTTAATTTCATTTCTGCCTGTTTTCATTGCAGCTTGTTGTTGTAAAAAATAAAAAC
>NW_013953184.1:113213-115766 GCF_001266775.1 Austrofundulus limnaeus
CCTCTGAGGCCCAAAGTTAAAAACTGTTGTTCTTTTGAGGCCCTGAAGGTGGCGCTGTGGCCCACAGGTTAAGAATCTCTGAAAGGATACAAGGCTGTGAGAGTATCCACAGACTAAAGGCAGCAAAAAGCTGAAAATATCAAACAGTTGCTAAATGCTAGTGGCAAAAGGCTAACTAAAAGTGACAAAAGACTTGTTAAAGTGGCTAAACAAAAGTCCAGTTAGAATTTARAAAGTATAAGAATGGTATCTAAAAGTCAAAAGTAGCAAAAAGCTAACTAGAAGCTAAAAGTTGCAAAGCCTAACTGAAAGACAAAAGTAGTAAAATGACAGCTAAAAGTGGCAAAAGGCCAGAAAAACTTTCAAAACAGAGGCAACAAAAGTAGCTAGAATTAAATGTAGCAGAATGGTAGCTAAAAGCCAAAAGGCTAACTAGAAACTAGAAGTAGCAAAGTCTAATGAGAACCTAAATGTAGCAAAGCCTAGCCAATGGCCAAAAGTAGTAAAAATGCTATAGTAGGCTAGCTATGAACAAACAGTGGCAACATCTAAAAGTGGCACAAAGCTAGCTGTCATTTTAGACCAGGGGTCTGCAACCTGCGGCTCTGGGGCCACATGTGGCTCTTTGGTCCCTCTGCAGAGGCTCTATGAAAATGTGACCSAACATAACAGAAATTTTTATCTTTTTTGTTTTTATACCCACAAAACAAATCAATTTGTTTGCAAATATCTAATCAATACTGCTAAAAAAAGGTGGAACATGTTAGCTGCTAGCCTGTTGTTTAATATTACAATTTCAATATGATCTTTCTCTCAGATCCATCAGAATTACCTTTAAATAATTTGAAGACTACATAATAAGAATTAGAAAAAAGGTCTGAATAATTCAGTTTTTATGAAATTCGGGATAAACTATATTCACTAACAGTATTTTTCTTGTTTAGATAAATGTGGTATTTTTATTTGTCCTGATGTGTATAATATTAAATAATATAATAATAACAATAGTTATTTTAGTTTCATAATGTCACCTCCACTGACTGTGAAGCAGTGTTGTATAAAGTACCACAAAGTGATACTTGAGTAAATGTACAAGTATCTTACCAAAAAATTACTTAAGTAGAAGTAAAATTAGGCTGAAAAAAATTACTCAAGTAAAGTACAGATACCCAAAAATTCTACTTAAGTATGGTAAAGAAGTATTTGTACTTAGTTACTTTACAGCTCTGCTGTAAAGGTTCCTGAAAAGGCCCACGGACCAGCAGTTTATAATCACAGTTGTAGCTTGTTTTGCGGCTCTGAACACATTTCATTCATCATTCAGCTCCAACATATTTTATGTTTCTCTGCTTCGACACCTGAACTGAGTGAGGGGTGATTAGCCAATCAAGAGGTCCCTCCAGCACTCAGACAGGTGTGTTGGGATAGGTGGCAGTAATGCACACCTTCAGTTTATTGCCAACTGCAATGAAACACCACAAGAAGAAGAAGAAGAAGAAGGTGTGTTGGAGCAGGGAAACACCTCAGACGTGCAGGATAGTGTCTCTACAGACTGGAACTGTGTCAAGCAGGTAAAGAAAATAAATTAATGTTTTGTCCAATTTGTTGTTTAATTCTGATCTTTGATGACCCTGCATGATTAAAAACATAAACGCACTCACAAACATGTATTTTCTGGACAGTACCCAGAGACTGCAGGAAGATCAGAAGAAAATATGATTAAAGCTTGATTTTAATCAGTGATTTACAGTGTCTGAGCTAACCTGTAACAGTTTCAGATGTGTTTTTACTTTGTCTTGACTGAAACAGCAGCAGGTATCAAATAACATGTTTAAATAAAACTTTCTGCTACATTCCTGTCTGATTGACCCAATTATGGTAAAGTTGTTTTAGAGTTGTTTTAATTTACAGCTCTGTCTCCATCTAGCGGCCACAGGCTCTTATAGCAGCTCACCAGCATCAGATCACGTGACTTACCATTTAACTTAGAAAATAAACAAAAAAATGCCTGTTTACTGGATATATCTCACTTAATGCATTTCCTAGTATGGTAAGAAAGAAAACAAGGAAATAATAAATAAAATCAGTTGATTAATTCTCATGGTTTACAGAATGACGTCATGGTTTTACAGATGACAGTTTTTATAGGATATACAGATAAAATACAAATTAAACACAGAGCGTGTACAAATAAAAATGAGTTCTGACAGGTAGTTATGTCTAACATTAACTGTCTTCTGGTGAGTTTGTGGTTCAATTCCCGTTGTTTAAGCACATGTCGAAGTGTCCTTGGGCAAGACACCAATATATTTTTGGTCATTTTGTATGGGATAAATCTTGTGCCAGCAGGAACTGGATCTGAATTGCTCAGATTGAATCTGAATGTGCAAAATTTGAAATTGAATGCATTGGTTTGAAAATAAATTCAGTTTGTTAAATTCAATGATTTGAAACAGAATTTAAAGTTTTGTATCTGAATTAATTTACTTTGAAACTGTATTTTGGTTTATTAAAAATTCAGTTTGACTACTTTCACTTTCAGTTCCATAATTC
>NW_013953184.1:116766-118044 GCF_001266775.1 Austrofundulus limnaeus
TTCTCAGTGTTAAATGATACCAAGGTTTGGTCAAAACGTCTAGATCAAAGTATCTTCTCAACACGTTATGTTTTTATTTTAAATCTGGGCCTTTACTGCTCCATGTTTTGGACAAGAAAACTGGTAGAACCAGATTTAAATCCTATGAAAATAAGTTTATTTCCATGTTGGTTTTGGTCAAACCTGCAGAGACCATGCAGGCAGCAGGTTGTAGACCTCTGACCTAAACTGATTATAAAAGATGTGATCAGTTTATAATTGATTTTCAGGTAAACAGTGACCTGTGGAGGAGGTCCTGGAAGAGGGTCACATGAGGGACTTTGGTCTTTGCTAACACTAAACAAGCAAAAAGAGGACAAATAGTTTAAAAAGTGTACTTTTTGAAGCAAGTTGAAGCTATGTTTTGGTTTCAAAGCATCTTTTATGTTTGTAAGTGAGGTATTGTGTTTGCAAGCTGAGGAAAGAAGCAACTTGTTTGGTTATGTTTGGACCTGTGTGGACTTGTTGTGGGCGGACAGAGCTGTTGGGCGGTGACAGATAAAAGCCCAGCTGCTCCACAGTCACTGTTTAGAACTGATTCAGACTTCCAAGTGTTGGTCAGTCCTCCTCCCCTTGTTTTCAGCTCAACATGTCTGTGGAAGGGAAAACTGCGGTGGTGAGCGGCGCGGCCATGGGCATCGGGAAAGCTGTGACAGAGATCCTCCTGGAGAACGGTGCAAAGGTAGAGTTTCCTCACAAAACAAGTCCCACAACAGATTATCAGCTGAAACTTCAGCTTTTTACCTCCAAACGTCTGTGATCTCTGCAAGAGGAATATTTACAGCAGTTTAGCAGTGAAGGTCGGTGGATTTTTCTCCGGTGGGGGGGCTACAACTCCAAAATAGACTTATCTCAGAAAGCAATCAAACGTACTAAGTTGTATCACACCAGTGTGTTTATTAAACAAATGAAAATAATAAAACAGCATTACAATGTCATGTATTGTTGTTTCTTTAGTACATAAATTTTGCTCTTCTGTTACTGAGAATCAAACCTCTTCATGACTCTGGTTAAAGTCAGGATGTTTCAATAAGATTCTTCTCTATAGTACGGAGCCCACGGGGGGTCAGTGTGAGGGAAAAAAACAGCCGCTGGAAATCCGTGCGCACAGTTTAGTAATCCGTGCGCACAGTTTAGTAATCCGTGCGCACGGATTACTAAACTGTGCGCACGATTACTAAACTGTGCGCACGGATTACTAAACTGTGCGCACGGATTGCTAAACTGTGCGCACGGATT
>NW_013953184.1:119006-122619 GCF_001266775.1 Austrofundulus limnaeus
CGCACGGTTTAGTAAACTGAGCGCACGGTTTAGTAAACTGAGCGCACGGTTTAGTAAACTGAGCGCACGGTTTAGTAAACTGAGCGCACGGTTTAGTAAACTGAGCGCACGGTTTAGTAAACTGAGCGCACGGTTTAGTAAACTGAGCGCACGGTTTAGTAAACTGAGCGCACGGTTTAGTAAACTGAGCGCACGGTTTAGTAAACTGAGCGCACGGTTTAGTAAACTGAGCGCACGGTTTAGTAATCCGTGCGCATGGATTTCTGGTGGCTGTTTTTTTTTCTTTTTTCACCACTGACCCCCGGCGGGCTCCGTACTGTAAAGCATGGTCAGTGCAGTGAGATGTGATGTTGTACCTGAGGAAAGTCTGGATCCTCTTCAGTGTTGAAGCCCCTCTCAGATTCAGCTGTGGTCAGAGGAGATGTGATGAGAMCCTTCAGCAGAGTCACAGTTTCTGAAGGTGTCCTGCAGATTGTTCTCCATGAAGAGCAGCTGGCACAGAGCCACAGCACCACTGCAGCTCCTGAACTACATCAGACTTCTTGGTCCTGTTCAGCACTGGGTGAGCCTCCATGGTCTTCAGAGAACTGTCCTACAGGAACCTGTCTGTCTGCAGCACTGTAGCTCTGATCAGATGTTTGTGAATGTCTCAAGATGATGTCATGAACCTAAAACAATAAATACACAAATTTAATTCAATGTGAAGATGGCAACAAGAGAGCTTTATAATACTGTATATATTTAATATGAAAACAATTTATTTTAATAGCAACAAATTGTTGCAGCTTTAGGGTTAATTATTACGTTATGTTTATTTTATATAAGTGTGTGTGTGTGTGGGTGTGTGTGTGTGTGTAATACATGACATTGTAATGCTGTTTTATTATTTTCATTTCATACACTGGTGTGATACAACTTGATTTTCTGAGACACATCTATTGGAGTTGTAGCGCCCCCTGGAGAAAAATCCACCGGTCTTCACTGCCCTAGTGTCAACTCTGAACACAGAGTCCTGTGGAGCAGTCTGAACCTTTCTTCAGAGTAAGACTGACTCTTAGACTGAAGAATTTTAATAACTGGCACTTACACTTAAGTCTGAGAGAAGGAGCAAATCTAATAAATTTTCAGCACTTAAGTCTAAAACTCTACTGTAAGAAGTTTGATAAATACTGGTCTCATTTATGCTCCTGGTGTTTTCAGGTGGTCCTCCTGGATATAAACGAGGCTGCAGGACAGAGTTTGCTGGAGTCCCTGAATAAAAAGCACGGAGCTGGAAAAACTTTGTTTGTGAAGTGTGACGTTGAATCCGAGGAGCAGATCAAAGGTAGAACACAAACACTAGTGACAAATGTGTTCTAATAAAAACAAGGAGTTGCTGAAATACAGATCCATTTCAAGCATTAACTTTTGGTTTTTTCAGCTGCCTTTAAAAAAACTGTTGAAACTTTTGGAGGAATAGACATCGTGTGCAACAACGCTGGCATTGTGAATGAGAGCAGGTGGGATAAAACCATCTCTATAAACCTGGTAAGAAAAATAAAACCACATGTTTAAAGAAATAAAAAGCGTACTGTGAGGTCGAATGTAATCAAATTTAAAAGTTAAGGATTCTGGTTTTATTTTGATTCCTGTTATGAGTGATTCCACAGATGCGCCTTGGTTTGTCTTAATCAGGATAACTCATCGATATTTTTAGGTTATTCTAATTATTTTCATTTTAAAGGGGAAACCTCAGACAGTATTTGAATATTTGGAGTATTCATTATTATTTAGACAAAATGCAATTGTGGGAACGTTTTAAAGTGTCCTTCAAATACAGTTATTTTTGTATGTAAAAAAGAAACATGGCAAAAAACATGATTTTTACCCATTTTGTCACATTTGGCATGTTTTCTTTTGGTTCTTGTTTGTTGTTGTTGTTGTTTGAACTGACTTCATCTCTGATTGTGGCTCAAAATAATGTAAAGAAACGTCAGATTCTCTTCAGTCTGTGTCGTCGGCTCTTGTAGCAATGCTCTGCTCACATTCAGACATTCCCCTGTGACATCACTTCCTGTTACTTCTCATACAAATATCTCAACAACTGTTCATCTCAGCTGCATGGAGTTTATTGTGCATTTATGTTTTCAGTGTCATCTTTCCAAAAGTGCTTTAATGTTTGTTAAAATCGATGTTACTGGCACTTTAACTGTCCATTTCTCCACACAGCACTTTGCAACTTAATCCTGGGTTTGACATGATGGGTCACATGTTTGATGTCTATAAACTCTGTATTGTAGATGAGTGTCATCAGGGCCACCTACATCGCTCTGGAGCACATGAGCAAACAGAGTGGAGGTAGAGGAGGTGCTATTATCAACACTGCATCTATGGCAGGTATGTCTGATTACGTTATGTACGTTAGACTTAATGTGAGTGATTACTTTCAGTGAACMCTTATTACATGAAATACTTTATATTTACACTTACTGCAGCAAGATGTGTAAGGGTTCATCTTACACTTCTTATAACAAAGTTATAAGAGTAATTTATTTAGCAAGGGATCACTTTTATTTTGGGTAAACATTCCTCCAGTGCAGAATGAATGGACACATAAGAAGTAACTCTGTCAGTGAATGTTGATTTGATCCATAAATATTACTATCATTTTTTTTTTACAAATCATACAGAATCACTAGAGTACACTTGACTGTGAACAAATAATTTCCCATAAAAAGTTTTGGGTCCAACAATAACAAGTTTTTAACTTCTTAATTGTTAACCACACTTAAATAGAAACACAAACGTCAGCTTAGATGTTAAATACCAGACATTTGAGGCTGTATCTTAGGGTTGGCAAGGAAGAGTTTYAGKAAAAGGAGGAAAGTAAGGTGTTAGCTTTCTTAACTTTTATCTTAAATAATGTGGTTTAACCAGAAGGGCGAAGCGTTCTACTCAGCGTCAGCCAGACCTCGAGGTCACACACAGCCAGCGTTTTTCCTTAAAGATGATTTTCGGTCACCTGCCAGGTATCGGGGGTGCTGCTGGTGCATCCGTCTTCAAGATCATCAAACAGGGAACCCCAAGGCGTGTTTTCAGACTCGCTTGGTTCTGCATCAAGCCACAGGTAGAAGGCAACCCCAAACTGGAAACCAAGGCTTCAAAATAAAACTTCAGTCTGGAGAGTTTTTAAAGTGGATAAACCAGGCGTTGGTTTTCCACACTGTGAGGTTTCCCCGTTGGTGTGAAGGGGCCAAACCTGACACAGTTTTCAGCTTTTTGACTCAGAGAGTCCAGCTGTCACAGTGACTGATGGCGGTCTGTCACCTTACTCGGGTCCGGGCAGAAACTGTTAGTTACTAAAAGCTTAGAGAATCTAGGTTCCACCCTCTGGAAGGTTAGATTAGTAAAGTAATATCAAGGTAAAGTGTTAGTTTCAGAACTCGCCGTGCCTCCTCAAACTAAACAAGATTATTGCTGCTGCTGTGTGGTTCAGAACAAAACATTTATGACCCATTTATTTATCATCTGATGAGCTGTCTTCAAAACATAACTGAAAGCAAAATGAATTGTTTCAAGTTCAAACATTTGCAATATGATTCAGACAAGTAAAACATTGGTATTTCATCAACTT
>NW_013953184.1:122629-124662 GCF_001266775.1 Austrofundulus limnaeus
CATCTGAACAAATATCTTACGGTGAAAATACTGTTTTAAGAAAATCAAAAATCAGTAGGTCCTCTGGATGGTTCTTCTTTAATGAAACGTTTCGTCTCTCCTCCAAGAGACTTCTTCAGTCTGACAGTTTCAGGTGAAACTTATTGTTAGTCGATGGCCCTCTTTTGCATGTGACTAACCTGTTTGTCCAGGTGGAGGCGGAGCTTATAAGGCTGAGTTCACCTGAAACTCATCAGACTGAAGAAGTCTCTTGGAGGAGAGACGAAACGTTTCATTAAAGAAGAACCATCCAGAGGAACTACTGATTTTTTCTTTTTGATTTTCATTATAATTTTCACTGTTTTTGACTTGTGGAAAAAGATTTGAATCAATCATATGATCACCATTATATATTTTAAACTCTGAGTCTTCATGTGTGGTCGTTTTTCTTATCGTCTGTGTCTATCAAACTTTAAGATGTTTCAGTTATTTTATGTATGATTTGTAACCTCCTGGACTTATCTCAATTTTTGCTCGTTAATAATTTCAGCCTGAGATCTTGTTTTTACTCTGATCCATATGTTTCTGTTTCACGTCCATGTTGCTATGATTTTTTTTTTGTTTTTTCAACAACCTTGTCTCACGTGCAATGCTTCCATTTATTTTAGCTGTTCATTTATTAACACTTAGTGCAGCAAGATGTAAAGCAAATTTTATTTAAAAAATAAGTTGAAAATGATGAAATGCTAAATATTATTAGTGCTAATAAAATGACACTGTTTCAGGTCTTGGCCCGTTCACATGCTGTCCCGCCTACACAGCCTCCAAGTTTGGAGTGGTGGGTTTCACCAGAGCCATGGCGGTGAGGAAACTTTTCTTCTCTACAAAAACCAAAACCAGGATGTGCTGCAGAAATGTTTCAGATAATGAGACGCATGAAGGGAAACTGAGCAACTCGTGTTAGAAAAACCTGATAGGTTTTAACTGTCTTGTCCTGCTGTTACAGCTTTTAGTGAGTATAATAATAATGAGAATAATTCTTTACCAGTAAATGTGTGTTTACCTTCAGAGCCATGAGGCTTCCAAAGAAAAGGGAAGGACAGGTTTTGTTCAGATCAAGTGATTGATCTTGGTAATCCTGTTAATAATAGAGGTGTTACACTCATTTTTACTGAGGACACATGAGGGCTATGGTGGTCCTAAAAATGGGCCAGCTGTAATTAATGTTGACGTTTCCTGTTTACCTTCAACTAAACAAAAAAACAGCATTCCTCGGCTCGTTGCTACAGCCACTAACAAACAATAACTGAGCTCTACGTGGTATTTCCTGCATAGAAACAGCATTTTAACATGTCTTCTAATGAGCACTGAAAAGTACTACATAAGACTGATTAAATCTAACATAAATAATACAGAAATACTATTAAAAGTAAAAGTGTGTTTTACTGTGAGGGTTGTTCCAGTTCAAATTTACAGTTTGTAAGTGGAGACTTTGCCACAGCTTGGCTGCAGCAGAAGTAACTGGAAAAAATAAAGCATAATGGAGATTTTACACAGTAAATTTTGCAGATGGCTTCTTTTGAACCCTGTGCACCTCCACCAGGTGATGGGATGCTGTATTTATTGCAGGGACAATAATCAACATGCATTATGGGAGATGAGATGTAGCTTAGGGTCAATGCTGCCTTTTAAAGAAACACTCATAATTTAAATGCATAAAGACGTTTTTTGAAGCTTTGGCAGGCCACAAAATGCAGTGGTGTGGGCCACATTTGGCCTGTGAGCCTTGAGTTTAACCRTCCACCATCCAAGGYGGTTCATACCAAAACCTCCTCCTCWRTAAGCACYGTAACCATAACAACACCKGCATCTTGATTATATCTTAAACCTGCATTAAGGGATTAATAAAGCTGAACCCTTCCACCCCCCACACCACCCCAATCTAAAACGTCCATCCATCCATCCATCCATCCATCCATCCATCCATCCATCCATTTTCTTCCACCTATCCGGGGTCGGGTCGCGGGGGCAGCAGCTTCAGAAGGGAGGCCCAG
>NW_013953184.1:124762-129692 GCF_001266775.1 Austrofundulus limnaeus
TGTGTGTGTGTGTGTGTGTTTCAGGGTGCCTCCAAGGCGTTGGGTTATGGGGTCCGGTTAAATGCTGTTTGCCCAGGCTTTGTGCAGACTGACCTCATGGATCAAATCCCAGAGCAACTGGGACCGTACACTGTGCTGGGTGAATCTGTGGAACAGATGAAGGAGAAGCTGGGAGTTTTATCGTGAGTTCTTGTTTTATACCAAGCCTCTAGTTTCCTCTGTGCACCATTCTCTGTGCACCATTCTCTGTGCACCATCACTTATTTAAAAATGTGCCATGCAGAAGTCTCCATGAGTTTAATACACAACAGTTACCAAAAATGTTGTTTAATGTAAATAAAACAACACCAAAACTCATTCTTTTATTTACATTTCACTCAAAAGTCCATCATTCATTGTGTTTTTAAATTCCACAAATATTAAKAGAAACCAAACGTTAGTGACCATTGAAGGAACCATGCTCTTTTTTACATTCAGCACGTCTGACGTGGCCGAGGCCTTCCTGGAGCTGCTCAAAGATGAGACGAAAGACGGACAGGCCCTCTTTGTGACACCGAAAAAGAGGAGTTATGTGCAATTCCCATCACTTGATTCAAAGGAGTAAATGACCATGAAACAGCGCCACCTACAGTCAGCTGCTGGACTGAAACCAAAGTGCAAACTGCAGCCTCATTTTTCTTTATTTAATGCAGTTTACAATTAAATTTTTCTTTTTGATGTACTTCCTGTAACATTTGTTCTAAAGMAAACAGTTTGATTCAACACCTGTGGTGTTCACAAAACTTCATCACAAAAAGGAAGTTCATCAAACAATGGAATCTGGTGTGGGCATTTATATTTATAACTTTATTTTAGTAGTAGTAGTAGTAGTAGTTGTAGTTGTAGTCGTAGTAGTAGTCTCTGTCAAATCTGCAGAATTGGTTCTTGTGTTCTGTCATGTTTTTACATTTTTGTACAACAGACAGTGAACAGTCAGATTTTTTATTTACAAAAAGGATTTGAAAAAGTTTCCTGTTGCTGTTTACGACTTCATCACTAGATGTCAACATTTCATGTATGCTCCTTTTTAAATGTAATTTAAAGTCTGATTATACTAACCCTGTCAGAAAATTTGTCACTTTTTCATGTTTGAATAAAAAATAATTAAGCAAAATAAAAGAGCAGCAAAAGACTTGTTTGTATTGTTTTATTGTGACTTTAAGTCTAGGAAAAACTAGGAGTCAAGCAGTTTTGTAGCCTGACCCTTGTCTTCCTGTGCAGTTCTGCTCAATTCTTGTTTCCCTTCAGCAAAGCGAAGAACAAGAGGCTGGATTTTACCAGGCTGACACTTTTGAGCAGAGTTGAAAGGTTTAGTGTTTTAGTTTGGCTTGTTTTTATTAGAGAAAATAAAATCCAGTGAATTTAACTGTGATTGGATGAGAAGTATAAATGTATATTCTGACACCTAGTGGTTGGTACAATCATGAGACAAATGACATCAGACTCTTAGGTTAAGACTGGCACAGCCTTCAGAAAAAAAATTTTTTTGGAGTACATCACCCGTCAAGAAATGTAATTTTGGAAATTCTAACAGCTCTATATTTTTAATACTTCAATATATTTTGTCAGACATTTACTAAATACTTCAGGACAGTAAATGTCAGATAGTGAAAGGCTTTTACTCTAATAATGTTCTTAGAGGAGACAAACATTTATCAGTCTTAATACTGCTCTGTTGTTGTAATATTATGCATTTTTGTGTCAATAATTGCATTGGCAATGTGGCCTCTTTCTGCACACACACAAACCAATCCCTGCCACCATTTTCTGCCACATCTCCATTGGTCTAATGGTCTATGTCATGGGCTTTCACGTGGGAGATCAGGGTTTAAAACCCAGCTAACGCAACTTTAACAAAAAAATCTCTTCAAACTTCATATTGTCACACAATTACCTTAATTACAAACACCTGCTGACGTGACAGGCACAAATTGGTATAGAAAACATATTTGAACTTGGTCAACGTTCATTCTGCAAGTCCATTGCTGCAGGCAAAGACATGCTACATGGCAATGCACACTTGTTTTTACATCGTAAAAACCCATGTCTAGTTTTAATTGTACTTTCAATTATCACTTTGAAGTACTTTACAGTGTTTTTCAAAGTGGGGGCCACTAGGGGGCCTCAAAAAGCTTAAGGGACAATAAAGTGCAAAAAATAAATCTGTTTTAAATCATAATAAATTTGAATCTGTTTAACCAAACATTTTGAAATATAATTCATAATATATTGAAATGTTATTTAAAAGAATCTAAAGAGAAGTTTGATTTCTTTTATTCTGTTCTTATCGTTGGCTTTTCACATGTTAGGTAATATTCTTATGCTGAACAAATTAGCATATTAAATTAAAACTTTCTAAAGTTTTTTTTTTTAGCATATTTTGCTGCATTGTTTATGGGTTTGCAAAGGGGGTCCCTGGCCAAAAACTAATGCTTTGTTGCGTGCTTGTTCCTATTCTAACACTGTTGTTATTTCTATTTTAACTGTATAGACCAGGGGTCTGCAACCTGTGGCTCTGGGGCCACACGTGGCTCTTTGAAAATTTGACCAAACATAACAGATTTTCTTTGTTTTGTTTTAACTATTCTCACAACACTAATAAATTTTATGCAAATATGTGATCAATACTACTAATTTAAAAAGTAAACATGTTAGCTCATGCTAGCCTGTTGTCTACCTAAATAATACAACTTATTTCTATGATTTTTCCCTCAAATCCATCAGGGTTATCTTTAAACACCTTTAGGACTATTTAATAAGAATTAGGAAAAAAAATGTCTGACTAATTCAGCTGTACTCGTTTTTATGAAATCCTGTATAAACTATAGCCAGTATTTTTCTTGTATCGTGTGTTTTTTCTTAAGTCCTGAAGTGTAAAAATAATAAATAATAATATTCACAATATATGTTTTAGGTTTATGTCACCTCCACTGGCCATAAAGGTTCACGAAAAGGCCTTGAAAAGGCCCATGGACCACCAGTTGATAATCACAGTTGTAGCTTATTTTGCGGCTCTGGACATATTTTATTAGTGAGCCGAGGAGCAGAAATGTCTCTTTTGATTGTAAAGGTTGCAGACCCCTTGTATAGACGCTAAAGAAAGCTCATTGTTCTCTGTGTTCATCCGGTTCTCCAGAGTTTTTATACTTATTTCTTCCTTGTGTGCTAGAAAATTTCTTCCTTTACACTTTACTTGAACGGCTGCAGCTGTAATATTTGCAATTTCCCCCGGGGATCATTAAAGTATGGAAGCACATTTCCGCCACCCTGATAAAAATAAATAAAACTTGTATCTCATAATTATGAGATAGTATCTCATAATTATGACTTAGCTATCTCATAATTATGAGATAGTATCTCATAATTATGACTTAGCCAAGTCATAATTATGAGATATGAGATAGCATCTCATAATTATGAGATAGTATCTCATAATTATGACTTAGCCAAGTCATAATTATGAGATATGAGATAGTATCTCATAATTATGAGATAGTATCTCATAATTATGACTTAGCCAANAGAGCCAAGTTTTTTATATGTAGAGCCAAGTTTTTTATATGTAGAGCCAAGTTTTTTATATGTAGAGCCAAGTTTTTTATATGTAGAGCCAAGTTTTTTATATGTAGAGCCAAGTTTTTTATATGTACAGCCAAGTTTTTTATATGTACAGCCAAGTTTTTTATATAGAGCCAAGTCACAACATCCGTCATCTCAGAGCACTGTACACACAAAAAAAAAAAAAAAACAATCTAAAGAATCCAGCAGATTGTGTTGAATTGAATATTTGCAGACTGAACTCAAATAAAAAATTGATTCGTTATATTCTCTAAGTGTTTTAAATAAAATTTGGACATGCTTTATAAACTGTGGGCAGCAGTGGTTCGAGCAGATTCAGGAGTTTAGATGTTCTCCCTGTGCAAGAGTGGGTTTTCTCCAGGGACTCTTGTTTTTTTTTTACCACAGATCAAAAACGTGTTTCAGGTTATTTAGTACCTGTAAATTGTCCCTGTGTGAGTTGAACAGTTAGTGTCTGTGTCCCTGTGATGGACAGGAGACATGTTCGGGTGTCCCCCACTTCACACTGACTGCTGGAGACACAGCTCCCTGTGAGACAGAAGTGCTTAAAACATGGATAATTTAAGAGCTCTTTAAAATAACCTTCTTGTCCAAGACCTCCTCCTTAAAGTAACTTTTACTTAATACGTTTCTTTTTGAGTATTTGTACACAGGTACTTGTCATTGAGTAAATTTTTGACTGTAACTGTACTTTTACAGTTTTGAATATGTTATTCTAGTACTTTTTGCTTTTTTTTCCTCCCCTCAATGCAGATATTGAGCTAAATATTAATGTAGCTGAAAATCTTTCACAGCACATACTGAGTGCTGACTGAGGCTTGTTAAAAATGCCAATATTTATTTAAAGTAGGGCTGTCAAAAGATTTATATTTTTAATCTGATTAATCCCAAAGTAGCTGTGGATTAATCATGATTAATCTTAAATTTAATATGTTTCTGTTGCAAATTGATAAAATAAATTACTTGATACTTGAACCTTTATTTATGCAGGTAAACTGTTTGAGAACCACTTCTCATTTACAAACATGACCTGACATGATGCACTGAGTGCATTGTAATATACAAACCTACAGATTCAGCCAGAGTAAAGTCATTGTACATTTTAATCACAATTAAAATGTTTAATCTATGCCCATGCAGCACTAAAATTAATCGAGTTAACTCGATTAATTTCACAGCCCTAATTTAAAGTCAACTGTGTTTGTTGGGAAAACTTAGCCACAAAAAACTAGATTTTGGGAAACGCACACAAAAAAACAAAAAAAAATCTATAACATGATTTCTGTAACAAGTTAATGTTTGACATGTACCC
>NW_013953184.1:130692-131111 GCF_001266775.1 Austrofundulus limnaeus
CTAAACTGTGCGCACGGATTGCTAAACTGTGCGCACGGATTGCTAAACTGTGCGCACGGATTGCTAAACTGTGCGCACGGATTGCTAAACTGAGCGCACGGATTGCTAAACTGAGCGCACGGATTGCTAAACTGAGCGCACGGATTGCTAAACTGTGAGCACGGATTGCTAAACTGTGAGCACGGATTGCTAAACTGTGAGCGCACGGTTTCTGCAATTCGTGCACACGGATTACTGACATCTGATCGTGGTTGTGTGAACTGTCCATCAGCTCAAAGTGTTTTAAGGAGCGTTTTTTTGTTCACTAAAGTCAAAGTACAGCACAGAAAATGTTGGACTTTTAGTATGTTGTACAGTTTTTGTCCCTCTATCAGGCAGTTTTGGTCCTGGGTCTCCTAAAGGCTGTTTCAGCTCTGATC
>NW_013953184.1:132111-139064 GCF_001266775.1 Austrofundulus limnaeus
GGATTATAACATGTTAGGTAACAACATTCTTATGCTAAACAAACTAACATGTAGTGCATTAAATAAAAACATAAAACTTTTTTTTAGCATATCTTGCAGCATTATTTCTGGGTTTTGTAGATATCAGGGTTTCTGTCCTTGGCTCACCTTTTCATCTCGCCGAGTTCGTTTGTCTGAAAACAGCCGAACTGAGAAAATCGCACTGGAAGTTAAAAATAGTTTTAAGTGAATTTATTACACACCAGGGCACTTGTGCATAAAGGATTGCGCAGCTTTCACACTAAAAGTTGACGTAGACAAATTTAGAAAAGTGCGCCGCACCAAAATATTCAGATGTATAAAACCGTGCGCACGCAGGACCTGCGTGCGCACGGTTTTATACATCTGAATAAAACTGTGCGCACGCAGGTTCCTGCGCACCTTTCCGTTATACATCCCAATGAAGGTGGAGCTGAGACTCCTCCCCTGACACGCCTCCATTTAAACCTGTAAAATAGATGTAAATGTGTCCAGAGTGTGAGATTCTCCTCAGATTGTCTCTCTGTGGGATCAGACATGAGTTTTACATGCAGGAAAATTATACATTTAATGGAGAATGAGTGAGAAAACTGTCTGAATAAGTAGTGGAGTGTAAAAATGAGTTTGCCACACACAAAGTGTTTGTGTGTTGGTGTGTACATGTGTGCTGCTGTCTTCAGCGGAGCTTGAGGCTGAGACATTTCCACCTTTACACGTCTTTAATAAATGAGTGTTAACATGGGTGTGTGGCCTCATGTTTACTTTTGTTGTGTTTAATGATTTTTTTGTGTTGTATTGCTAAGTTTGAAGTGTTTATGTATATTTAGTTGGGTTAAATTTTTGGTTTGTTGCGTTGCATGTTTTTCTGATTTTGTTTTGCTTTGAGGTGACGGTACSACTCSCAGTTGGAGACGCCCACTGCAGCGGCGCAGGTGTTTTCAGTTAGCTTAGCAGTGTGCAGAGGGACAAGGACGCCAAAACAGGAAGTTGGAGTTTGAGACGAGTCGGAGCGAGGCAGAATGCGGGTGCAGAAGCAGCAGGGTGGGGAGGACTGAGTGACTGAGGGACTGCGTGCTGCAGAGGTTCATCCCTCCTGGTCGCTGTTGAAGAACGGACAACCGGTGTCGGAGTACGAGGGCTTGGATCGCTGTAAATCAGCCGGCTTTAAACTAGCACACCCTGCTGTTGAGGCCCATGCAGTGGGGACAGGTCAACAAGACCAAAGGGCCGCTATAAATTTAGTGGRGAACTGCCCAYATGTGGATGTGTCTGTGGGGGGTTTGATTTGAAGTGACTTTTGGACACTGGCTCACAAGTGACACTGATGCAACAGAGCCTGTTCCTTGAACATTTTCCTGACCGCAATGTTGATGTTCATACTTACATCCAACTTAAGGCGGCAAACGGCCTTAAGATCCCCTGCATAGGCTATGCCCTAATGGACCTAAAAATGGAGGGTGTTGATGTTAACCAAAAATGTGTTTTTGTTGACGAATTCTTCAAAAACCCTTCATTATTGGCATGAATATAATTAGACCTTGCTGGGTTGTGGTTTTTCCTAACTCTGGGAGGATCTTGTCATTTTGCTGCTAAAACACGAGGTCCCAGCGGGCATGACGGGAGTTTTTTTCCTTTTGTCACTGTTATGATTCTGTCCCTGTCTGCTCAGATCTTGTTCCAGTTTAGTTTTATTTTCATACTCATAGTCTTGTTCCCAGCCTTTCAGCTCACATCCAGCTCCCGTCACAGAAACACTAATCAAGCTCATTTCACTCACCTGTTTCCAACAGTTTATTTTATTTATTTATTTTATTCTATTTTAATGTCCTGCAAATTTTCTGTAAGCAACTGTGTGTCACACAAATCTGTCCTCCACCATCCTGTTTATTCAGACATACCATCTGGAACAACATATTTTCTCCACAACCTGTAACAAGCATCGCCCTGGTTCAGTCACTGTTGCAAAATGCTCACAGCCGCCTGGATCATGTCTGAAGGGAAACCGTTCTTCTTACCTTTTATTTTTAAAATCACTTTCCCTTATCCAAATGAACTCCTAAACACTTACGTCTGCACGGCAAGTTGTCTCTGCCAAGGTCTCCCTCAGCAGTGAAGCTGCTTAAAACAAAAATCTCAAAAATTACAGGAAAAAAAAATTTCCCATTTCAACTTCCACACCCAATTTTTAAATATTACTCATTTATTTATTTATTGTTTTTATTTTACCTGTATCTCAGCTCCCTTTCAGCAGGTGTCTCGGTCATAACCAGAACATATTACTTTTACCATTTCATTTGGATTTGTTAGCAGCCTCACTACTCCAGGTGTGCAATAAGTTCATTATTTTTAAAATCATTTATAAACAGATGTTACAAACTTTAAAAAGTCACCCCCTCTGCTCGTGTGCACTATGGCAGCATTTAAATCCCAATATGGGAACCTCCTACCACACCAGTTTAACACCAGAATCTAATCAAATTTATAACTCCTAAAATAATCCCCTGCATGTTTTCATCACTACTTTTCTTTTCCCAGACACCATGATGAGAGGAGAACTTAATTTCCCTTCCCTTATCCATCTACACAGGCTGAAATATACCCATGTTTTTATCACCTATGACTCCAAACATCTCTGTATATTTAGTGAAGTACACAACAAAAAATATTTCTTTAAATTCAAGCCTCTGTAGACTTTATCAATTATTTCAGACACTGAACATCTCTGTGGCCAACATCCCCACATGTGAAACGTCATGGACGCTCGCTGCATTTTTCTCTCAACTTTTCCTAATTGAGACATTTTTCTTTCCCATCCTCACCTGATTTGTCCCGTCTTCCTGTAAAGGCTGTGATGTCAACCCTTGAGTTAGTTTATTCACACTTATCTCCAGTTTATTTACTCTGTCCATGAGCTCTTTCATTTGACCATCGGTACACTCAGCCTGTTGTAAACTTTCCACGTCTGTTGACGCTCCCCAGCCCCCCACTCAACTCACAGTCTGTCTGACAGCCTCTGGTAACTAATTGTTTTTTACCAGAGCTCATAATTACACCAGACCTATTTATTTTGGAGGGTTTAAGTAATTCTTTCAATAAACCTGCTAACAAGCGTATATTTTTATTGTACCTATTTCTACCAGGATCAGAAGCATAAATTTGAAAAACAGTTTTGACACACGGTTTCAACCTGAAAATTATTATTTTATTTTTATTTTTATTTTTTTTTAGACAAAGGCTGCTGATTTATCCCTAACACCTCGGTGCTGAGAGGGAGAGAGTTCAATATTTCTCTTTTTATCGAACTTATTTTACACTAAAAATTGTTGAATTTAAAATGTTATCGCACTGGAAAAGATTAATAAATTCAAAGTCTAAGTTTAAGGACTAGCTCCATTTATAAACTAACAACCAGATTTAACTCAGAACTATTACCAAATCTCCCTGCTGACCTTTTTTGTTTTACAACCAACATAACGTGGTGGTAGGTTCAAKTTTYATCACTATCATTWCTTTAAATTATGAGGAAGAATTAAAGACACCAGAAAGTTGCAGGTATACTGCTGAATTATTACTATTTTAGTTTTCAAACACTGTCTGAAACCATTAAATGTAATTAAACAGATAAATTTTATTCAGCCAGAACTGTTTTGTCTTAAGCGCGTACCCTCAGCCACTCTGTACTCTCCATCTCTTTAGGGACATAACATTTTTATTATATAACAATATTTCAAGGTGTTTTCTAACAGCTTAGTCTGCAGACACAGATGTCCTTGAAGCATTTCGTCATTCAAGGCTTTTTTAACAATCAACCTTCTTCCTAAAAACCACTTCCAATTTACAAACACTTCTGTCTATTGCTGCAGGTGTGGGCTGCTAGGTCAACCTGTGACAAGTCTCTGTCATGTAAKAAACCTTGGCWCATCTTAACAAAAACAACTTTTTTCTGTCCTTAAATTTTTAATTCAACGTCTGCAAGATAAACCTGGAACAGTCTGATATAAGACCACCCCCTGAGACCCATCTTAGAATTTATGCAAATCTTCTACAAATTTAACAGACAAATTTATAATTTATACACGTAACCACCCCACACACATTCTCATAAACAAACAAAGACAGAGAGAAGAAAAAAGTGTATGACCCCTGGATTTATTCCCAATGACGCGCATGAAGACCCCAACTTTAAACAAAGATTTTTTTAAAACCATGTGAAAATACCCACCAGGAAATCACAACTTATAATTCATGGATTTTTCCTTTTGATAAGCACAATACAACTGCCCATAACCACCATGTAATTATAATGTTGCACCCCACCTGTTTCAGGTCTTTTACAGAAGACTCACCTTAGGATTTCGAAAAGAGCTCAAGATAAAACGGCCTAAGAGATATTTTCACAYGCAACATTCACCAACAAACATATAAAAACACACATTTCACTACCTAAAGGGCCCAATTTATTGTATGGCTTTAAACCCCCACAGACTGATATGTTTAAACGCTTTTAAAACGTCTTTTATCGTCCACATTAAACCACGTTTGTTATGGCTACGCCGAATGACACGCTATCTTTGCTGAGCTGATACACAGGCTTAGCTCAGCAAAGCTAACAGTTAGCGGGGCTGTTTCAACTCCCCGACACACAGCCCAGCCTGCAGAAACACCGATTCGCAGTACATTTCTGTTTGGTTATCAAGATGGAAAGCAAAAACAATTTTGCTCAACTGTTTTCTGGCGCCCAGAATGTACGTTGATACAGAGGCCCGCGGTGCGAGGCCTAGCAGCCGCAGCATCACAACTGCCCCGCTCCCCATTCGACTTTCAAACCATACAACACCAGAATTCTGGAGCTGAGTGAGGTTTAATGTCACCAGAGCTGAAAGGAAACCAACACTGGTGAAAAACMAGGAAGTTCATCAATTTATACATGGTCTTCAATGCCCGCTTTCGCCCCCTACTGACCTACAGCTGAATCACAGGCATTCAGACAAAATTCTCACCTAATGTTCTCATAACGGTTGATTATGTGTTGTTATATAATTCGGACATGTAACTGAACCTATTCAGCCCGAAGACCCCTTATGATGGACATAAACTTTGGATCTGGCGTTCCCTCGCCCRGACCCGGGTCACCGGRACACCCCTCTGGAGCCAGGCCTGGAGGTGGGGCACGATGGCGAGYACCTGGTGGCTGGGCTTTCACCCACGGAGCCCGGCCGGGCTCAGCCCAAAGAGGAGACGTTGGTCCCCCTTCCAACGGACTCACCACCTGTAGGAGGGGCCAAAGGGGTCGGGTGCAGTGTGAAATGGGCGGCGGCCGAAGGAGGGGACCCTGGCGCTCTGATCCTCGGCTGCAGAAGCTGGCTCTTGGGATGTGGAACGTCACTTCTCTGGTGGAGAAGGAGCCGGAGCTCGTGTGCGAGGCTGAGAGGTTTCGGCTAGAAATAGTCGGCCTCACCTCGACGCATGGCTCTGGTTCTGGAACCAGTCTCCTTGAGAGGGGCTGGACGTACTTCCACTCTGGAGTCGCCCGCGGTGAGAGNGGGGGGGGCAACAGAACACCAGTTATCAAAGCAACTTTT
Organism: Austrofundulus limnaeus; assembly: GCF_001266775.1. NCBI lineage: Eukaryota > Metazoa > Chordata > Actinopteri > Cyprinodontiformes > Rivulidae > Austrofundulus > Austrofundulus limnaeus. Next base: position 137,712 of record NW_013953184.1, read on the forward strand.
TCCCACTATCCCATTGTAAAACAGGAAATCCTGTGAGGAAATACAAAGATTCACACTTCGTTTGCTTCCCTCAGAACAGAAACAGAACGCCTGTGGTGATGACTGGTTAGGAGGATTGATGCTGCTGACAGCTGCCATGTTGGATGACCGATGAGCCTCAGTTTGCCAACACCTCTGAGTTTATTTCCAGCTGTGGTGTAAAGTCAGCAATAAAAAGACAAACCTCTGAGCCAGACTTTTACACTGTGACTTCTTCATAATAACAACCACTGGCACTGACAGCCAGTTAGAACTGCTTCCAAAGTCCATGAATGAGATGACCCTGAGCAGTTCCCACCTCCCTGGTGGGCCATTTTGACTCTTAGTAAGTTGAATAAAACGCAACTGGACTTCTGTTGATTCATGGAGATATTTTGCTCCTCATCCAGGGAGCTTTCTGTAAACCGAAAAATGCTAAGTTCCAGCTTATAAACTTACTTTATGCTTTTTTCAGTTGTTGAACTCACATGCAAATCACTCTCCCTCCCAGCCATTCGAGAGTCTTTTATTTGATGGATAACAAAAATGAAAAACTATTGCTTTCTGTACTGGTCATGTGTAAAACGATTCTTTGGCTGCTCATTGCAGCAAGGGTTGCAAGCAGCGAGCGATCTGATACAAGATTTGGCAATTGTTTTACACCAGATGCACTTCCAGACACAACCAGGGCTCGAACCCTCAAATTCAGGATTACAAGTACTCGGCACAAATCACCAAGTTACCACAGCCCATAACCTGGGCACATACATGGAGATGCATTTAACACAGAACACGAATAACAACGTTCAGACATTTCGTCTTCATGAAAATATACTAATATTAATTTATTTTTATTATTATTATTTTAGCCAAATTACTCTAACACTGCTGTTGGGGTCACAGCACCCCCTGGCGGTAAAGGAAGAACATGGCATCTTTAACTCAGAAAATTTAAAGTGTCTGTGACATCATGCATTTCCTACAAATACAATAATGGGAGGAAAACATCTTAATGTTAAAAAGTTTGCATGCACCTACTGCAAAAAGTCTTCTCCAGCACATTCCTAAGATTCTCAATGGGATTCAGGTCTGGATTTTTTGTGTGAAAATAGTGTCTTCTTGAACCACTCTTTCACAATTTGACCTCCCTTCTTCCACTGCTCCACAGTCCAATCTTTATGCTCCCAAGAAAAATGAAGCTGTTTTATCTGATTAGCCTCATTGATAAATGGTTTTCCTACAGCTACACAGCTGTTTAGTCCCAACCCCTTGAGCTCTCTTCACAGTGTGTGTGTGTGTGTGTGTGTGTGTGTGTGTGTGTGTGTGTGTGTGTGT
>NW_013953184.1:140035-142012 GCF_001266775.1 Austrofundulus limnaeus
TTAAAATGCTTTTTTCAGAACCGCAACTGAGACCACTTCAGACAGGGGGGGGGGCGGCACTTTCTGATCTCCATCGCCTCCATGATCAGAATCATCAGACCATCAGAAAGTGAGCCCACACAGCTATGAACTGGATGAGGGGGCCTACAAGCTCTCACATACCTGGAGTGACATCCTCCAGCAGTGAAGCCAGCAGGGGGTGGTGTCGGCTTGTCAATATATTTTGATAAGCCGACACCGCCTCCAATCAACATCAGTTGTGACACCTCTGATGAAGACGGAAGTACACGGCAAAACATGTCAGGTATGTTTGTACAGACATAAAAAATAAAAAAGTGTCTAGTAATTAGGAACACGTAGTAGATTTGATTTTATAGACAGAATGAATTTTATTAGATTGATTTAGTCAACAGATCAAGGCTATTGTAGGGGAGAGCCAGATTCCGTAATCAGTTGTTTTGGGAACAGAAAGAGTCAGGCAGACGATGAGGTAAATAGTGCGAACAAATTCCACCGAGTCGATCAATCAGATTTCTCCAAGATCAATTCCATCTGGCCAGCAAAGTCCAGGGACCACAGCCGGCCCGTGACCCTCAATATAACCACTTGTAGACCAAGCCCAGCTCGCTCAAGGCAAACGTCCAAGTGCTGATAGTATACGGCCATCCATCAAATTGGTCAGTCAGCCAGGAGATGAAAAGCCACCGATGCTGATTTGTAGAGCACCAGGAGACCACCAAGCCATTCTGTAGAATCCAGTGATCGGAGTCCAGATATATATCCAGAACAGAGAAAAACAGAGGTCCCACCATGTCCTCCCATGGAAGAAGAAAAAACTTTGTTCCAAAAATTTTATTGAGACCAGCTAACCAAATCCATAAAAATATCCATAATTTCTAGTTTCAGATGAAAAATGTAGAGAAGGCTCCAAGCAGCAAAGCAGGGAAGATAAGGAAAGGCTGGAGAGAAGGAAAAAGCATCTTACTCCTCCGAGAGCGGAAACAAAAAACACTCTTACTTTGACTCTTAAACACAGCAGTGAGACTTTTTTCTACGATTTGTTCACCAAACATTTAAGATCCAAGAATATTCCTTCCTCCAAGATGATGTTTCCCCACTGAATGGTCCAAGACTGGCTTTTAATGCTGCATTGGACAGTTCTTTACCTGATTTTAGAAGTTTCAGCAATTTTTGTAGATGTTTTCTCTGCATGATGCCAATAATTTGACCCCTCCCAAACAGATTAACATCTTGTTCACATCCAGGAGGATATTGAATCAGTTGGGGTTCAATAACTTATTGCCATCTGAAACATAATCACCCATGCAGTAACTACACAATGGGAGGCTCTAACTACTTGCTTAGTTAAATCCAGGTGGTGACCTTTTTTTGACCGAGCAGTGTATTAAAAAAAAGATGTAATAAGCTGGCTGCAAAAGAGTGCACACCCTTAAGCTAATAATTTGTTGAAGCATACTGTAATTTAATTACAACTTTCAGTCAAGTTGGGAACACATCTGCCATCAATTTAAGTGACTCTGATCAACCGGAAATAAAGTTCAGCTCTTCTAGTAGGATTTTCCTCACATTTACTCAGTTGCACCCTACAGCAAAATCCAAGGTTCATGTAGAACTAATAAAGACTCAGTAGGAGCTCATAATCACCCACCAGCAACAGCAGAGCAATCATCTTTTCAACCAACCTGTGTGTGTTTGTCTGATTTGACAGCAAAGTATCTCATGAACAAAATTTTAAATAGAAAACATTGGGTATACATCTACAACTGATTACTGTTTGGAGTTAACTCAATTCAAGATAGCTACCAACTAAAATCAGCCAATTTTACAGAGCGCAGGGTGATGTAGTAATAGCTGAGCCTCATCTGCAATTCATATTTACATCCCTCAAGCATAACTCAAACATCTAGAGATGGGTGACAAAATAATAACTATGTATATATATATATATATATAGAG
>NW_013953184.1:142100-143350 GCF_001266775.1 Austrofundulus limnaeus
TATTTGGACGAACTGTTCATCCATCACCATTCATCTCTCTCTTTGGGGTGGCTCCAGCAGAAGCTTCCTTCAATGAACATCAGGACGGTGTTAGCTTTCTGCTCTCTACTGGCTAGAAGACTCATTCTTCTTCGATGGAAGGATCCACATCCTCCAGTATATGGTCATTGGTTAAGAGAAGTTATGTCTTATACAGTATCTGGCAGACATTTATATCTTATGTAGAAAAAAATTCGGCAGATAATTTTGTGTAAAGTTTAAATATTGTTTCATTATACACAAATCTGCTCATTTTATCATTTGATGAATACAAGATCATTTTTTGTTGTTTCAGTGGATCCGGTATAGGAGGGGAGGGATGGAAGGGATTTTGGGTGTGTGTGTTTTGTTTTGTGTTTTTTGTAAGTCTGTCCTTTTTTGTGGTTTGTAAAAAAAAAATTTATAAAAAGACCTTGATCAAAAAAGAAATAATCTATATGAGGAGTTTCAGTCAGGGTTTAGAGCTCATCATAGCACAGAAACAGCACTGGTGAAAGTTACTAATGATATTCTCATGGCCTCAGACAGTGGACTTGTGTCCATTCTCGTCCTGTTAGATCTCAGTGCTGCATTTGATACAACTGATCACAATATTTTATTACATAGACTTGAACTTGATATTGGGATTACAGGAACAGCTCTAAAATGGTTTGAGTCTTATTTAAATGATATATTTCAGTTTGTTAATATTAATAATGAATATTCTTCTTACACCACCGTTAGTCATGGAGTTCCTCAGGGTTCACTGCTTGGACTAATCCTCTTTACTTTATAAATGCTTCCATTAGGTAAAGTTATGAAACAGCATGGGATAAATTTCCATTGTTATGCTAATGATATTTATATTTATCTACAAAACCTGATGAATCCAACCAGTTACTTAAACTACAAGCATGTCTTACAGACATAAAAACATGGATGACTCTTAATTTCTGCTTCTAAACTCAGATAAGACAAAGGTTATGGTTTTTGGACCTGAACATCTTAGGGATCAACTTGTAGAATGGGAGGCAGAGCTTTCAGTTATCAAGTTCCTCTCTCGTGGAACCAACTTCCAGTTTCTGTCCGTGAGGCTGACACTCTGTCTACTTTTAAGATTAGACTGAAGACTTTCCTTTTTAATAAATCCTACAGTTAGACTTAGGTTTCCTGAATTATTCTATATTTCTGCTGATATAGGCTGTGTCCAAAACGACAGGCCGGGTCCTCCG
>NW_013953184.1:144747-145783 GCF_001266775.1 Austrofundulus limnaeus
GTATGCGGCCGACAAATTCGACCTTCGGAGGACCCGTCCTGCCGATTTGGACACAGCCATAGACTTAGACTGCTGGAGCACAAACTGTGCACATTTTCTCACTCTGCTGTTGTCTTTAGTCTCTCTTCTCTACATGTTTATTTTAATTATTTCTATCAATAACATGTTTTTTTCTCTGTCTCTTCCAGAAGAAAGTGCATCTGGACCAGTCCCGGACCATTTCTTCTGTGTTTACCTGTGTCTCTTTCCTGTCCCCCAACCCCGCCGGTCGAGGCAGATGGCCAACTATCCTGAGCCTGGTTCTGCTGGAGATTTCTTCCTGATTAGCAGGGAGTTTTTCCTCTCTACCGTTTGCTCAGGATGGGAGACTGTGATGAAGTGTCCTGATGCATCTCAGTAATCCAGGTGAAGTGATTCAATGCAACCTGCTGGCTTCTTCTTTAGATTGTTCTTTTTTGTGTACAGTGCCCTGAGACAACGTATGCTGTGACTTGAATTGAATTGAAATAAAGACCAAAAATCAATATCAAACATCCATAAGCTTTCTGCTTACAGGTCAAACATTTAAGTAGGAGTATACTGTGTACATGACCTTATTAAAAGTTACAATTTTGTGTTCTCAGGATTGAAAACTTTCTGAGGAAAGAGGGTTTTAAACATCTCTTCACTCATTTTAGGAGCTTTGATATATTTATTTAAAATATATTTTTACTGTTTTTTAAACCAAACTGACAAGTTTCTCCAGTAAAATTATTGTGTAATTTAAAAGCACTGAAACACCTGGTTAAATTTAGCAGATATTTATGATTAAATACAAACACCTGAAGCTGACTCGGAGAACTCTGTGATTTTAGAAAAAAATCAAAGTCAAACATAGACAGATCTTTAAAAGGGGAGGGTTGTTCCTGGGATCTGTTGTAGCCACTGCTCCAGTTTAGGGGTGACTGCCCCGAGGGCCCCGATGACCACAGGCACCACTATGGTCTTCACCTTCCAGGTCTTTTCCAGTTCCTCTCTGAGGCCCTGGTATTTCTCC
>NW_013953184.1:146959-147380 GCF_001266775.1 Austrofundulus limnaeus
GGTATCCGTAGCCAGTCTTGTTGATGATTTGGCTGAGGGGGTTCAGGCCTATGCAGWACAGCAGTGGGGACAGAGCATCTCCTTGGTATATGCCACATTTGATGGACACTTGTGCAAGTGGTTTGCATTTGGCTTCAAGGGGGGTTTTCCACAGCCCCATCGAGTTTGCATTGAAGGCTCTTAGAGTCCTATTGATGTTGTGCATCTCTAAGCATTTAATGATCCAAGTGTGTGGCATTGAGTCATAGGCTTTCTTGTAATCAATCCAAGCAGTGCACAGGTTGGTGTGTCGGGTTTTGCAGTCTCGGGCGACTGTGTGGTCTACAAGAAGTTGGTGATTGGCTCCTCTGCTATTTATGCCGATGCCCTTCTGTGCCGTGCTCATGTATTTATCCATGTGCCCACTTATCTTAGCGCTATG
>NW_013953184.1:148521-153045 GCF_001266775.1 Austrofundulus limnaeus
TTCATTACTGGGGCTACATACCCAGTCTCTGGGCGGGTAGTTGTGGTTAACTCCCTTCTGACCTGGTGTCCCGGTTCCTCCCCCTTGCACTTGTTTGCTCCTGTTTCCATACCCTCCTCATCCCAACCCTCACACACTGACCCAGTCGTTCAACCCTAGGCCAGTTAGGCCTCACTCATCCCCTCCATTCATTCATCCCTTCATCCCTCTGTCTCTTTTTCTTTCCTCCCATCTCTTTCTCAACACTTTTCCGCTCCCCTCCCCTTTTCTAGCGAGCACATTCAAGCTCCTCATCACCTCCTTCATCCCTACCTTTACCATCTGCAGCCCTGGCTCAACGACCGGTCATCTTTGGGGCCCCCTTTTACTCCTCCTGCGCCTTTATTTCTCCCCTTATCCTTCCCCAATCCCCTTCTCCCGACATCCTATGTTCCTTCCCATCATTCTAACCACTACTCTCTATCCACAGCAGTACCCCCACTTCGCCCCTCTCAACCCTGACTCGCTCCTCCCCAGTTTCCCCTGCTCTGCGCCAGTAGATTCTGAATGGTAATTGTGTTGATTTAGCCTTACTCCTTCAGCGCTCCCTCAGCCACTCCGGCCTGCCCTGCGAGCTGCTAACCAGCCTGGGGCCCATGCAACTAGGCCACCCCTCAGTCTCCCATACCAAGGAACTCACCCCAGCCAAGTTCGCTTTGGCCTTCTCACTCTTTAGGGACACAATTTGTTCCCTTTTTCCCGACCGCCGTTCAGAGCTCAACGATTATCTTTCCATCGTGCTCGGTATGGCACTCCGTTTCGGAGGCACGGCCTTTTACGAGTACCATGTCCTTTTTGCCACTCAGGCAGCAGGTCGGTTAGCCCAGTTTCACCAGGGGACCTTTTGAGGTGCTCTGGACTCAGAGCTCTACTGCCGTGTCTTTGCCGCTCGAGCTTCCATTAGATGCAATCTCTGTGGTGCTCCTTCACACCCCGCCACCGCCTGCACTTTCGTCATGCCCCTCCGTTCTCAGTCCTCCGCCGCCCGTGGCCTTTCTGTTTTTGAACATTTGTCTCCTACCGCCCCACCCCCTCCCCTGATCCCCAAGTCCATTCCTGTTCAGCGCAGGCCCATCGCCCCTCCCCCCCGGGGGCATCAACAAATGCGGCCGCCCCATCCTCTACCAAGGCGTCTGCCTGGTGTACAACAACTTCAACGACCTGGGCTGCTACGTTTCTAGTTGCATATTTATGCACACCTGCTCCTTCTGGGGCGACGCTCACGCCCGGTCCTCCTGTCCCAACAACCCCACCTGACTAGCACGCCACCTGGCCACACCCATTAAGGTGAGTGCTCTACTCTCCGCCTTAAAACACCATCCTGATCAGAATTTCATCGAGTTTCTTATTCATGGCTTCACTTTTGGTTTTCACCCGGGTCTAGTGACCCTCCCAGATTGCACCACCCACTGTGGCAACCTTCAGTCCACCCTCTCTGAGCCAGACATAGTTGATGCCCTAAAGAAGTCCAGGACCGATTCATGATTGGTCCCTTCAGCCAGCCCCCTTCTCCGTCTTTCGTGTCAGCCCCATTGGCATTGCCACCCGAAAATACTCAGGCAAGAAGAGGCTGATCCTACCTCCTGTGCCTGTGCCCACCCCCCAAGGTTTGCATATAGACACTTAGGGTTTTGGGTTAGAGTAGTGGTGGAGGGGAAACTGGCACCACGTCGGCCTCTGCCTCACGAGCTGTGAGTTGTAAATGAACAAAAGAAATTAAAACAGATACACAAGTATTCTCACAAAGAATAACTCAACACTAACAGATAATATAGTGTACTACTGTAACTTTATTTACACATAACTACAGAAACACTTGGTTCTTTGTCATCATGTTTTTACAATAGCAATATGTTAATTTAAACAGTCAGAAAAAAATTAATTCATATTTTCATTGATTCATTTTCATCCCTCTGCTCTGGCCCATAGTAGTAGAGTTTCTGCATATTTTGATGTCTTAATGCAAAAATGTACCAGGACGTTCCAGCATCAGTCCTGGTGTTCTACAGGATTCTGTAGCATCAGTCCTGCTGTCCTGCAGGATTCTGTAGCATCAGTCCTGGTGTCCTACAGGATTCTGCTGTAGCATCAGTCCTGGTGTATTGCAGGATTCTGTAGCATCATTCTTGCTGTCCTGCAGGATTCTATAGCATCAGTCCTGGTGTCATGCAGGATTATGTAGCATCAGTCCTGGTGTCCTACAGGATTCTGTAGCATCAGTCCTGGTGTCCTACAGGATTCTGTAGCATCAGTCCTGGTGTCCTACAGGATTCTGTAGCATCAGTCCTTGTGTCCTGCAGGATTCTGTAGCATCAGTCCTGGTGTTCTACATGATTCTGTAGTATCAGTCCTGGGGTTCTACAGGATTCTGTAGCATCAGTCCTGGTGTTCTGCAGGTCATGAAGATGTTTCCATCTGTTCTTCAACAATATCAAGGTTTGTTCTCCTCCACCTGGGTCCGCTCTTCAGGTCGCAGATTAGTGTTATCAGCATCCTGAGTTTGGGAGAAGATATGTACAAAAAAGTTAACATGCAACATTTTGTCATCAGTTCAGTGTTTATGAATAATTGTGTTGGTAATCTTATGACAGTATCATTTATATAACATTTCAGCAACAAGACAAATCAGTGTCTTAAGCAAAAACATTTAGACTAAGTACAAAAGTAACCATAAGAGAACAGAAATGTAAAACGTCACATCTTCAATGAAAATAGATCAGAAATCAGAAAAGATCTCTGGTTAAAAACTAGAAGGAGATATAAAAATGGCCTATAGTTAGATGTGTTAAGTTCTAAAGTAAAAAATATTTCAGAAATCCATTCTTGTGTTATGTGAAGATTATGACAAACGTAAGGTTATAAATATAACCATGGTTCCTTGAAGGAATGGAACGAAGTACAACACACAGTTGTATATGGGACACGCGCACCCTCGCTCGCCTGGCAGAAGCCACCTCTAATCACGTCTTTAGACCGGTGACGTGGTGACGTTGAACATCGGGTGACAGGCTCCGCCTTCACCCTATAAGTTCGGAGTCACCAGCGTCATTACTCAGTTAGATACCGCCCTTCACCGAGCCTTTTGTGATGTGGGGCCAACAAGGTGTTGAACTTCATTCAATTCCTTCAAGGAACCYTGGTTATATTCATAACCTTACGTTCCTTTTCAGTCATTTCACTCAGTACAACACACAGTTGTAAATGGGACTTGTCAAAGCGCCCCGGAGAGCAGTATCGGACCTGAGTTAAGTAGTGTGCCTGAGTAAGTACTGTACTAATGCAGAGCTTTGGACCTGGCAGAAAGTACAGAATGAGCCACCGAAGGTGCTGGTACATCTAGGCTGTAAAATCGTGCAAATGTGTTTGGTGAGGCCCAGCTGGCCGTGGCACAAATGTCACTCACATGTACCCCTTAAAAAAGGGCCCAAGATGTCGCTGCACCCCTGGTGGAGTGAGCTTTAACTCCAACAGGGATTGGAAGGTTTTTGCTGCTATATGCTAACAAGATGGCCTCTACAATCCAGTGAGAGAGTCTTTGTCTASAAWYAGCTTTACCTCTGTGTGGGTTAGCAACAGCCACAAACAGCTGATCACATGACKTTACATCCTGTGTGCGGCTGATGTAAGTGCATAGAGCACGTACGGAGCACAGAAGATGCAGCCTCTTTTGCTCCTCAGATGCAAACGGGGGTGGGGGGGTGAAAGCTGGAAAGCTCTATAGACATAGAGCTGTAACTAGAAGGTATCACCTCAGGAAGATACACCGAGTTAGGGTGGAAAACCACTTTAGAGTCATTAGTAGAAAACTGGATACAGGAGGGGTTCACTGACAAAGCGTGGAGGTCCCCTACCCATTTAGCTGTAAGCTAAAGCCAGAAAAAGAAAATTTGTATGAAAGAAACTTCAACTCTACAGATTCTAGGGGCTCAAATGGAGGGTCGCAGAGAGCCTCAAGAACCACAGTGAGATCCCAAGAGGGAATACTAGGTTTAATAGCAGGCCGTAGCTTACGAACCCCTTTCAGAAAACGCACAGCTAAAGGATGAGCACCAGGTGTGACTCCATCAAAACCTACATGGCAGGCAGAAATGGCTGCTAAGTAGACTTTAATTGTGGAGAAGGAGAGCCCTTTATCCAGTAGCTCCTGTAGAACATCTCCTATTGCGCACTGAAAAGGGTCCAGGTGCCCGTTCTTACACCATCGCTCGTTGCTGATCAGAAGATGATGGTTCTCCAGAACTCGACAAAAATGTTTCAGTGCTAACAGGACTGCTAACAGTTCTAGGCAGTTTACGTGGAGCCTGGACTGTTGTGGAGTCCAGGTTCCCCTCACCGCCACGCCGTTGCACAGGGCTCCCCAACCTTTTAGGAAGGTGTCTGTGGACACCACTTTGCAAAACGACACCCTCCCTATTGGAGAACCCTGATACAGGAGGCCGGGTTCCCTCCAGGGGCTGAGAGCCATCATACAGGAAGCAGTTACTG